>NC_080540.1:261265457-261515457 GCF_028640845.1 Ahaetulla prasina
ATGTAAGAAAGATTAGGCTAGATATCTATGATGGGAAATATATTCCAATATAAGTCCATTGCACCTTAATGCATTTATTTTGGAGAGGACCAGTAAGAACCTGTCCCTGTTGAATCAATTTGTACCAAGTACCTTGGTATTTGACTGCTTCATCCAATTTAATGCATTTTGACATGAAAATATTGTCCCGGTACTTAATTGATAGTCCACGAGCTGTGATAGGAAAGGACGGGTGACCATGGAGAATGGACAAGAAGTCATCTATGCTGGGAAGGTCACTGACATAAAAAATGGACAGACAGAAAGTCCTTCCAAGCTGAAACAATGGGTCACATACTAAGTCATGTGCCTTGTTTGGCCCTCATCATTTTTTGTAATCGTTGTACCTCCTGGAACCAATTAATGATAAGTACTGTGGTACCACTCTAATTTAAAAGTGATGGAAATCTGTACTCAGAATTAAGAGAATAATAGTCTGTATGGTAACAGGTGTACTCCAAATCATTGTAATTCATTAAAGTATTTATGAAAAGGCTTTAGCCACCACATACATTAAAAAGTGAAAATATGATATTGTCTTGTACAAAGGCAGCATTAGGGCTGGCTTGAATTAGCCAATATATTAATATAATATAATATAATATAATATAATATAATATAATATAATATAATATAATATAATATAATATAATATAATATAATATAATATAATATAATATAATATAATATAATATAATATATTATATTATATTATATTATATTATATTATATTATATTATATTATATTATATTATATTATATTATTATACAATATACTATTTTTTCCATGTAAATTTACAACATCTTTTGTCAAATACAAACTTTTGGCATTTTGATTTTAGGAATACTCTTAGAAATAAAATCATACTCTATATGGTATCTTTACTTACTTGCTGAAGAATCAGTGTGGTAGTGAGGGGCCAATAACTGCACTTCAATGAACCATCAATTGGTTGTCTCTCCCTCTCCTCCTTCCTTCCTTCCTTCCTTCCTTCCTTCCTTCCTTCCTTCCTTCCTTCCTTCCTTCCTTTCTTCCTTCCTTCCTTTCTTCCTTCCTTCCTCCCTCCCTCCCTCCCTCCCTCCCTCCTTTCTTTCCTCCCTCTCTTCCCCATTCCCTCTCTATTTCTCCCTCTTTCCCTCTCCCTCTCTCTCATACACAAACCTTTGAAATTGTACTTGGCATAACTGCTTCCAAAAAATTAGATTTTTTTCCAGATTTTCAAAGTTTTATTTGTAGGATTTGTAGGATTGAGCAGTGGCTCAGGGGCTAGGACGTTGAGCTTGTCGATCGAAAGGTCGGCAGCTCAGCGGTTCGAATCCTTAGTGCTGCTGTGTAACGGGGTGAGCTCCTGTTACTTGTCCCAGCTTCTGCCAACCTAGCAGTTTCGAAAGCATGTAAAAATGCAAGTAGAAAAAATAGGGACCACCTTTGGTGGGAAGGTAATAGCGTTCTATGTGCCTTTGGCGTTGAGTCATGCCGGCCACATGACCACGGAGACATCTTCGGACAGCGCTGGCTCTTCGGCTTTGAAACAGAGATGAGCACTGCCCCTAGAGTCAGCAACGACTAGCACGTATGTGCGAGGGGAACCTTTATCTTTTTATTCTTAGCACTAAATGAGTTTTACTGGATGCTGAATCCAAGTTGTCCTCTCACACTTAACTTTTGGTCCTGGTTTATGGAAAGCTAATATCTTTGTATCAAGAAGAACAGAAAATTACCAGAAAAGGGGCATATTTTTTTTGGAGAGACTAAAACCTAGTTCACAATTTCTGCTAAATATGAATAGTAGTGCTAAATATTTTTTAAGATGGATGCTCTAATTGCTAATGAATCACAGCTGGACTAACTGGATTTGTTTCAGGTAGTCTTTGACTTACAACCCTAATTAGGACCAGAATTTCTGTTGCTAAACAAGGCAGTTGTTAAATGAGTTACATCTGAGTTTATGACCTTTCTTGCCCTGTTTGTTAAATGAATCACTGCAATTGTTAAGGACTAAGTAAATGTAGCTGTCCCCATTGGCTTTGCTGACTGAGAAGGTCACAAATAGCGATTACATGGCCCTGGGATCCTGCAATTGTTGTAAATACAGATTGGTTGTCAACTGCTCAAAATGTGATCATAGGAATGGTGTGACAGTTGTGAGTGTGGGAGCAAGTTTAGATCAGCGTTTTTTTTCCAGTGCCACTAAAATTTCAAACAGTCACTAAATGAATGGCTGTAAGTTGTGGACTCCCTGTTTCAAAATCAGATATAAAGTGCTATCTAAGTGAATTAAATCAGTTTGACAAAATTTAAACCACTTAAGGCTTCTAAAACTTTAAACCACTTAAGGCTTCCAAAATAGTGGCACAGGATTGAACGTGGTAAATTCATCACTGAACTGCATGTAATAGAAGCTCATGACATTTTAAGTATTACACCCGCTGGCCCTTTTTGAACTAGTGAAGTAGTGCATACTTTGAAGGTTTGCCTTACTACCAGTTGATTTGGATAATGTGAACAATCTTTCTAGCAGCATCCCCAACAGATGTGTTAGATTACAGTTTCCATCACCATCATCCAATTTGGGGAATACTGCTTTTAGTATTTCTTTAACAGATTTTCCTCAGGCATTAGTGCTAAATTGGCCTGGGAAAAAGTCTTCAGAATGTTAGCTTCAGGTTGTAAATATACTGTGCACTGTGTTTATTTCCTGCATGTCCAGACATGCATGAGAAACAATAATCTAACTATATAGTGTATTAGTTAAAGGTTGACCAATTGAGTTCCCATTGTTTCTTTCTCCCTGCTGAATGTGTGTGTGATGGAAAGAAACTGTAAAGTAGAATGCCAGAATCTTTGGTCCCCGGGTGTCTTATGAGAGACATCAGACTGTTGGTTTAGTAGTGCATATTTAAGCAAAACTTCTTTAAAAATCTTAGAAAGTTTTTAAACCATGACAAATTGAAAGTATTAATTTGTTGTTTTAGAAATAATTAAAAACAACTGTGATTTTTTTGTCCAGTTATATACACACAATTTTATAGAAAAAGCAGGGATGGAGAGAATGGGATAGGAGTCAACGTGTAACAGTTTAATGTAACTATTTTTTCATTGTAGTGGAAGAAGATGACTAGAAAGATATCTGGGAATTGGGTTTAGAAACAGGATAATCTGATACCCATAAAGAATGCTTTAGCTACAAGGATGAGATTATATTTCTGGTTTTGGATTCAGTTCAGGTTTATAGTGTTGAAGGGATTTATGCATATAGCAACTGATCCTTGAGTAGTGTGATAGTCTTCTTCCTTATGAAGTGCTCTTGGCTGAAAATGTAATGTGAGTTATTGGTAATGTGGTTTGGCAACACTTCGATTAATTCAGTTTCACAAAGAGAAGAGAGAGATTAGTATGGCAGGAGAGTAAGTCACTGAAAAGCAGCTGTATGTCCTCTCTGTCTAAGTGCCTAGATCTGCTTTTCAGTCCTGTCTGTAATAATAAAAGCTGGGCTAAACTGAAGAATGCAGCTGAGCTGGAAAAAATTCCTAAACCTCAAGTTGTATTTTTATTGTCCAATTTGGTTTCCATTTTCTCTTTTTGCTCATATGCATATTATTTGTTCACAATAACGTGAAATAACAGCTGCCAGTTTGTTAATTAGTGTTGTTTTTATATACAATGAGTTTTTCCCAAGAACCTGGGATGTCATAATGTATCAGCTTAGTATACATGAAGATCCAAGCAGTCTGGCCTTTTAGATGGAAATGGATGGAAATTGGCTGCCCAAGAATTTTTGGTACTGTACCAAGTGTACCAATAATCACTGCCATAATTTTACCATTTTGATTTTCAGATCTTGTTACTTTGTGATCTTTTCCAATTCTTTGTCTTCTACAATATCCACACTCTCTTCTTTATTATTAATTTGATTGATTGAACAGTCAGCTGATGTTTAGATTAGATTCAGCATTTTTTATCCACCTAATGAGTCACTCCCAAGGATCTAGGATAGGGAAGATATTGTTTGATGATATTAAAGGTCTCATGGCAGGATGTAAGTTGTTCCAAGTAAAGCTCTCTTTTGCTGTTGACCAAGGGTGATGTTGTTAATACCAATAATGTTTCTTTCATCTGTTCTTGCTTCTGATCTTAGCATCAGTGGTGGATTGCTACTGGTTCGCTTCAGTTCGGGTGAACCGGTAGCAGCAGCAGCAGGAGGCTCTGCCCACCCACCCATTTGTATGTCATCAAATACGCTCTGCACATGCACAGAAGAGGTACACATGTGAGCGAACTGATAGCAAAGGTAAGCGAAACCCACCACTGCTTAGCCTGCTGATTTATTTGCCAATCTCATCTTCTATTTTGGTGATGCACTAATTGGCTTTTTTCTTATTTGCTGATTTTGTATCCAAGATATATGGTTATAACTGCATCATTGTTGTACACTGATTGGTTTGTTTCTTGGAGTGAGCTGGTGCTTATATTTGATATTATAGTATTATCATCTTCAAATACTTGTGCTAGTTGTTTCTTTATAACAAACAGTTGCTACCAACCTGCCTTCAATTGAAGACCTATATACTGCACGAGACAAAAAGAGAGCTGTGAAAATATTTACAGACCCCTCACATCCTGGACATAAACTGTTTCAACTCCTACCCTCAAAATCATAGAGCACTGTACACCAGAACAACTAGTCACAAGAACAGTTTCTTCCCAAACACCATCACTCTGCTAAACAAATAATTCCCTCAACACTGTCAAACTATTGACTAAGTCTGCACTACTATTAATCTTCTCATCATTCCCATCACCCATCTCCTTCCACTTATGACTGTATGATGTAATTTTGTTGTTTGTATCCTTACAATTTATATTGATACTGATTGTTTCCTGATTGTTTATTTGTACCTATGACTATCATTAAGTGTTGTACTTTATGATTCTTGATGAACATATCTTTTTTTATGTACACTGAGAGCATATGCAGCAAGACAAATTCCTTGTGTGTCCAATCACGGTTCGCCAATAAAAAATTCTATTCTATTCTATTCTTCAATGCACTTAACCTTATTCTATTGTCTTTATGTTTTCTAATGCTCAGTTATCCATTGTTTCAATCCCTCTTTTTCTTTTAGTTAGGTTGCTTTGTTCTTTCTGAGGGGATGGGAAAGGAAAAGGTGCCTGGTGTGGGAATGAAAATGATTCAACAGATATGCTGGCTTCCTCTACTTCTGACTCCCCCTGATTTGATTCTACAGTCAACTATTTATAGCAAGGCTTTGATTTCTTTGCCCTTGGTAGTTCTTTGTAGTTCTTCCAATTCTATTTCTGGAAAAATTAATTTGTTCTTTTTTCTTGTTCTTTTTTTAAAAAAAGTTTTTGCATAGTATACTTGCATATTTCTGTTCATTCGTTGTTCCATTTGGAGGTTGGATTTATGAATGATGATTAGCAATGAAAGTTATATGAACCTGGTAAATCCCTGTGTCTTTAGATGCATTATATTTGTGGATCTCTGTCAAAGTTTCTTGCAAAAATCAAATCCAGAAGCACACACAGGCAGACTGATTCAGCAGGATTCATTAACTTCTTTATATACATAATAAAACATGAAGTAAATTTACAATACCAACAGCAGATTTCTTCTAACCTTGTAGCAGTTACAAGTCAAAACACAAGCAGGACAGAACAGTTAGTTTAATTTCAGCAGAGCAAACTAGTTTCAGTTTCTTTGCTCAAATTCAGAAGCTGCAGACTAAGGCATGCCCTGGCTCCAGTCTGTCTCAGCTCCCAAACAGACCTCATTGGCTGACTTAGTTGCTATGCCTATACATTGGCTAACTTTGTTACCATGTCCTATTCCAGTTGATGAATATACTCTGACAACATCTACTGTTATAAAGCATTTACTATGCAGTCTCATGAACTATATGGTTAGCCACCGCTGTAAACAAGAACAATAGTGTATGGTGTTATCTTTATCCAACAGACTTCTTTTTTACTACCTTAACAAAGCCATCATACCTGGTAATAATTCATACACCATAGAATTCCAACCCCAACTTGTTCAAGGGCAAGACAGAAGGAATAGAGAAAACATACAATTTCCCCTGATTTACTTTAAAAAATAGAACATATTACAACTAAAACATTAGGGAAATTATGTGTACCAGTTTCAAACCTATTTCACATAGACCAAGAATGCATCTAGGAAGGCTGTATATCAGTGGTTCTCAACCTTTATAGTGCTGCGACCCCTTTAATACAATTCCCCACAATGTGGCGACCCCTTTAATACAATTCCCCATGATGTGGCGACCCCAACCATAAAATTATTTTCATTTTGAATTTATCGTGCCTGAAGCCATATTGGCTAGCGATCTGAACTGCTTGCAATTGCCTTGAGGACGGAGGCATTAAAGCAGAGACTCCTCCCCTATTAAGTTTATCGTGCCTGAAGCCAGATTAGACTAGTGATTGGGAGTGATTGCAGCTGGCTTGAGAGGGAGACATCAGAGCAAAGATTTCTCTCTTTTTTAATTCATCGCGCCTGAAGCCGAATTCGGCTAGCGATTTGAAGAGCCTGCAGCTGGCTTGTGGAGTCAACCATTGGAGCGCGATTCTTCGACTCGCAAGTATACTTCCCATATTTCCGATGGTCTTAGGCGACCCCTGGCAAATCGTCATTCGACCCCCAACGGGGTCGCGACCCACAGGTTGAGCACCGCTGCTATATATCCTTCTGATCTAGGGCTTCTGCTGGTTCACACACAATGTATTACTCTGCTCTGATTTGCTCTGATTTTGATTTTTTTTGAACCTCCAATTTGGTGATGAAAGGGTCACAGAAGTTTGGTAGTGACAAGCAACAACTGGTTGCATATTTTGATAATGACCTTTTTTCTGTAACTGAACTGGAGATCTGATTTCTTTTATAGACCCTGAAATACATTTTCAAGAACTTTAGGATATCTGCCAAAATGTGTTTTAAAAGGGCATCTCCCATTCTTTGCATGATCTCTCTAATATATGACATCACATTTATCTGATGGTGGTGCTCAGTGTAGGTGAAAAAGAAGTGATCCAGTTAAGAATCCATTCAGGTTTTCAACATGCAGCAAGAAGCAGATGAAGAAAGTATGTTTTATGGGGTAAAGTTTAACTATGCAAAATCTTGTGAAGGAGCTGTCTGTCATATAGGAGACCATGACTTCTTGGAAAGGATGGCTATTTATCACATCTCAAATGAAAGCATTCCTTAGACACAAATGTCTTTTTCTTCTTTGTCTAATTACCGAAGGGCAAAGTGAGAAGGAAATGTCAAAACTGTGAAACAGTGGTGCACAGAGAGTACTCACTCTGGAGCAAAACCAGCTTTTGTAAGGGTCTGGGCGATTTGTCAAATAGCTGTGGCATAAGTCAAGCCCTGAGGTTGAAAGGTCTTGACCTAAGGAGTGCTAGAATCAGAACGTAAAAGCAAGGAGCCTGCTAGAAATTTCAGCTGTAGTGGAGAGGAACAATGGTGAGGACTGGACACAACAAAAGCTCATCTGCATAATTCAGGTAAGTAATTTTATTGAAACTGACAAGGATGTGACAGGCTGAGAAAGAGAAGAGAGCATGCTCTCACTGGGAACGTTTAAAGCTCTTCAGTAAGGTATGTGAAAATAAGTGACAGCTAATCTCTCTACTAAAAACCCTATAAACAATGCCATTTTACACCCAGTTCACCCATGACCTTTAGACAGAGCAGCCTATCCACTTCTAGTTTGGCCACAGAATCTATCAGATGTAATAATGTGAATATAGATCATGCTGTAAGCTTAGTTTCATAATTTTGTTTCACAGTCCTGTTTTGTTCTTCTAGTAGTAGTGCAGTAGGAGCGACTGCTACATATATTAGTACTAGAAATAATATATGCTGTTGAGGAGTGGGTTTTTTTTTTTAAATTTTCATGTACTTTGTCAAAACTAAGATGTTACATTTTTATCTTACTTGGAGTTATTCTGAGAGTTTAACGCTCCAAGCTATAGTTTATAAAGTGGCCAGGTTGATCTGTGGTTAAAGACAATCATATGTTTTTTGCTTCTGTAAGGATGTAAGAGTCATCCCTTATTGACATCCTCCCAGTTTAGCCCTGGAATGGAGATAATGGTGCATTAAACATAATACCATTTCTTCTTCCATATTCTCTTCCCAGCTGACTCTCAACTTCTTTTCTCACTTTAGTGGATAGGGTGAACCCAGAATGAAACGTGCAATTCCACTTCATTTTCTTTAAATAAGCGCCATTATATTGTTCAGCTGAAATAATACTTTTCTAAAATAATGTCTAGACCATTTCATGACAGATGCGGTTCTGAGTAGAAATTTGAACCTGGATCTCTCTAGTATAACGTATTAACAATTTTTCACTTCTACCACTAAAAATGATTCCATAATAGAGTCCCCATAAATAAGGGAGATTCTATCTCCATTTCCAATATTAAAGCAAATATGTTATATTTTAAAACTCAATGAATTTGGGACATCGCACTAGCATTTTACTGTGTTCTCAGAAATACTTTCTCTTACTCAAGTTGCAGAATCCACTAGGCTTTTCACTGGTGGAGATACACAACCAATCAACTGTTTTTCTTCAGTGCATGAAGCACATGCATTTTCTGGACCAACAATATTGCATTCCCTCTAGCAGGAAGTAGCTGAGAGTTCTGGCAGCATCCGGTGTTGATCACAGTATTATAAGCAGTTGGATGCATAATTCACAAGGTTTAATGAATATTCCAATTCATGACAGCCAACTGGCTCCATAGGTCACACCTCCCAGTCTCATATAAATAAAGAATGAGATATTGAAAAGTATACCAGCTGAACCCGACTGAGTGCCAAAACATGCATATTAATGAGGCACAATAAAAGATATACTTGACTCAGGAAATGCCTGGATTGTTTTTCAGCTGGGTAAAGAGAGGCCGAGAAAGAGAAAAAGAGAAAGAGAGAGAGAGAGAGACACACACACACAGAGTGATTTTCAGCATGCATTGAAATGTAGTCACAGAAAAAGGGAGTGAGAAGAAGGAAAAGGCAAAATAGAAAGCAAAAATTGCTTGCTGCGAAGTATGAAATCTAGGGTCAGTTGCAATATTCTCAGTGTAGATCTCATCAGGCTAATAACTTTCTCCGTGCATTCTTCGTTCCGATCCTGAAATTTTCTGGAAAAAAATTGCCAGTCTCTGCTCCCATATTCCCTTGTATGCCCTTGCTTGGTAACTAAGGAAAAGAAGTGGTTCTACCGTGCTGTTCTTTTATGTGTGCTGTTTAGACTTTGGAACGGGATGAATGAGGGTTTAAATGAATGGATTTGTGCCATTTTTCTTGGCCCCAAGACTATGTTTCCTCACTACCATGACATCTGAACAGAAGGAGGAAACATCCCCCTTTTGTGGCAGGCTAATTTAATTTGTACCTTCCACCTAAGGGTAAATATGTTTGTCTGTCTAAGCTCTCTTTGCCTTCTCTCTTTTCTCACGGGAATCCCTGCTGAGTTGAAGGCAGGATATTGCCGAGTGCTCTAACTTTATTTTAAAGTAATTTAATTTTAAGCAGACTTACACCCACTCTAATGTGAAGCAACTCTAGAAGGTCTCTTGGGACAAACCTAAATGACTTTTGCATGTCTCTGGTGTAACAGACATCAAGGTTTTTGTTAGGGGAGGTGTTCATATGTTGAAGAAATTGTTTAAAACAAAGTGCCTTTGGAAATATTCTGAATATTAACTGTTAGATTTTTTTTCCTGCATGTCAAGAAAATCACAAAGCTTTGCATCTTTTCACCTAACATTAAAATGCATTACCCTTGGCTCTTAGTTTATTTGGTGCATTACTTGGGCTTTGACTTTGTTTTGTCTGAAAAACAACTAAGGCAACTTCAAGCCAATACCCTATCTATTTGTTTATTGTAAAGTTTTCAAACGACCTGTGACTCAGGCAATTCCAGATTTGCAGAAAAGAAGAATTTGACAGTGTTTAGAACTAGAAATAAGATAATGCCTAGAAGAGAAACCAAACTTGTTTTTTTTTACCCTAGTACAAACTTTAATAGGGACCTTTCTACATATGTATAATTTCATGAATCCTAAATGAAAAGTTTGTTTGAATTCTGAGATCACATTTTATATCTCCTGAAATTATCCCATTGGCTATTTAAAACATTCCTGAAAATATCTTTACTCCTCATGCTTCTTTGTTCCACCAATTTTTTTGGGGGAGGGAGTAGCTTGTAGGAAATTATTATTTTACCAAAGTCTTTAAACTTTGAAGTGTGAGAAAGCTCTACTATTGCCATTATCAGCACACCATCCCATTTCTCTGGCAACAGAAGACCCCCTCTGGTCTGTACTGGCTGGTCATAAGCTGTCAACTGTAAATATTGTTCTAAGGGGCTCTTCAAACCTTAATATTGTAAGGTGATTTTGATGCACATGTAGAGAGGCAGTCATATTCACGTTTCACATTGCACTGCTCTGAGGGCTTTTGAAGAGCAATATTTAAAAGGCAACTTGTGGAGTGACAAGCAACCCTGAAGACATGTGCACCTAAGATTCAACGAGACAGGTGTTTTGAATGGCAGATTGGGAAGGAGCTTAGCTCTAATTCACTTCTCATTATGCTCTACTCCTTGAAATGGTTGTTTCATTTTGGATAGTGATAGAGGGTCGCATTATTTTTCTTACTTAGGACTAGATTGGTAGATTAAGCTGTTATTTTTCTTTATTTCAAAACTACAGTGACTTTCTATATGCAACTCCATCATGTATTGACTATATGAATAGTCTACCTCTGAATTTATAAATAGAGTAAATAGTTTCATATTTGGGCATTGAAAATGTAATTGGAACATGCTTTTTAACATATTTACCATGCGCTAAATAAATAAATAAATTTTAAAATAAGGTTCTGTGTTATTGTTTTGATAAAAAGGAATGTCTCATTTCAAATTCTTGATCTGAAGAATGGAGATTAAGCCTGAAAATAGTATAGTATAGAATAGAATAGAATAGAATAGAATAGAATTAGACACTCAAGGAATTTGTCTTCGTGCATATGCTCTCAGTGTACATAAAAGAAAAGATATGCTCATCAAGAATCATAAGGTACAACACTTAATGATAGTCATAGGGTACAAATAAGCAATCAGGAAACAATCAATATCAATATAAATCATAAGGATACAAACAACAAAGTTAAAGTCATATAGTCATAAGTGGAAGGAGATGGATGATGGGAACGATGAGAAGATTAATAGTAGTGCAGACTTAGTAAATATTTTGACAGCCTTAAGGGAATTATTCGTTTAGCAGAGTGATGGCGTTCGGGAAAAAACTGTTCTTGTGTCTAGTTGTTCTGGTGTGCAGTGCTGTATAGCATTGTTTTGAGGGTAGGAATTGAATCAGTTTATGTCTAGGATGTGAGGGATCTGTAAATATTTTCACAGCCTTCTGTTTGACTCATGCAGTATACAGGTCCTCAACTGAAGGCAGGTTGGTACAATTATTTTTTCTGCAGTTCTAATTATCCTCTGAAGTCTGTGTCTGTCTTGTTGGGTTGCAGAACCAAACCAGACAGTTATAGAGGTTCAGAGGACAAGCTCAATAATTCCTGTATAGAACTGTATCAGCAACTCCTTGGGCAGTTGGAGCTTTCTCAGTTGGCGCAGAAAGAACATTCTTTGTTGTGCTTTTTGATAACGTTTTTGATGTTAGGTGTCCATTTTAGGTCTTGAGATATGGTAGAACCTAGAAATTTGAAGGTCTCTTCTGTTGATACTGTTGATAGTATTGTAAGAGGTGGAAGTATGGAAGGGTTTCTCCTAAAGTCTACCACCAATTCTATGTTTTTGAGTGTGTTCAGTTCCAAATTGTTCCAGTCGCACTACGAGGCTAGTTGTTCAAACTCCCTGTATGTGGGTCTGTATGCGGATTCATCATTGTCTCGAATGAGACCAATCACTGTTGTGTCATCTGCGAACTTCAGTGGTTTAACAGATGGATCATTAGAAATGCAGTCATTGGTATACAGAGAGAAGTGGGGAGAGCACACAGCATTGGGGGGCCCCTGTGGGACATAAACAGCAATTTGAAGAAATGAGGAAAATTCACAAGGTGAATAGTATGGTTTGCAGTTGATAATTAATGTCTCTAAGTTTTCATCACAGAATTTGTATATTATAGTTATATCCTGAGACCAGCTGTTGATATATAAGCATAAGCCTCCTCCCTTCTTTTTTACCAGATGTTTCTGCAATTCTGTCTGATCATTGAATCTGAAACCCTGAGATATGCAGGCTGCTATCTTCAATTGATTCATTTAAGCAGGTTTCAGAGAAGCATAGGGATGCTGAATTGTAAAAATCAGAATTTTATCTGTTTAAAAGGAATATTTCATCCATCTCATTAGCAAGTGAATGTACATTGGTTAAGAAAATTGAAGGCAGACGAATTTTATTTCTCCTTTTCCTTAACCTTTAAAATTCCCCCCCTCCTTCTCCGTTTCCTCCTCTTTTTTGGGGGGTAATCCATTGCTTTGGAGAAATTGCTTCTTCCTGTGTTAGAATCTCCTCTGTGTTTGTAAAGATGGGGTGTGTGTGAGATCACAAAAAGCTGTTTCTTAAAGAAACGTTGCTTACTTTTTAGCAGATGGGCTCGTGAGTATGAAATCTATAGTGAGTTGCAGAAAATAATATTTTTTTAAAAAAAAACCCATTAGAGAGTATTTCACCAAGGCAGCCTTTGGTGGCGCCATCTTGAAGATTCTGAATATGTCATATCATCCCAAGCTTAAAGACATCTTTAAGTCATCTATAGCTGACCCAATTCTAAACAAATATTTCCTACCTTCTCCTGACATAATTTCTATAATGATATGGTATGATTCAGTGGTGAGTTTCACTTACCTTTGCTACTGTTTTGCACACACAGAGCGTATTTGATGACTTCCGGGTGGGTGGGCAGAGCCTCCTGCCACTGCTGCTACTAGTTCACCAGAACCAGGGTGAACCGGTAACAACCCACCACTGGTATGATTCTTCTTTAACACAGATTGCCGACATGGTCAAGGCTGGGATCTGTAGGCAGCTTCAGATGAACCTTTTCTTATCCAATTACTGGGACCTATATTCCACAGACATTTTAACTGGTTCTGCAGGAGACATCAGATTCCATCTTCTTTTGGTGATACCTCTGTATATGAAAGACTGTCTGGAACTTTCCAAAGTTTAGGTTTATGTAGGGGCTCATGAACATGAATTATCACTGTTTGGAAAGACAGATCATAATAGAGCTAAACAGAAATAAGCAGGAAGAAGAGCTAGGGTCTGCAAGGTGATTCTATTATCACTGGCTACATTACACTTTCCCCCCTTTTTATAACAATGAGGGGTTTCATATAGCCATTCCATATGTTTATTGCTTTAGTGAGAGCTAACCATTTTGTCCTCTCCATTCTGATTCTGTTGTTACTTCTGGGTACTGTTAGACATCAATCTTTCTCCTAGCACTGCCAGTCTCACTCAGCATTAATCTGTTGGATGTCACAGATCCACCTGGGGATGGTGGTAGAACCAGCAAAAGGAAAGTATCATCTTTGGTGAGTCAATAATATCTTATCTTACAACAAATATTAGCTTCAGTCTAGCTACAATAATTAAAAAAGTATACTATCATTTTCCCTTTAATAGTACAGCAAGGCACACTACTTGTCATTATAATGTAGCACTGATGATGTTACCTAGTTGAGTAATTAAACATCTTCAAGCAAAAACCAAGCCCAGAAAACACCAAAGTCAGAAAAAAAAGCAAATAATTTTTATAGCTTTCAGTTTTAACCAGATTAGCTTCCATTTTTTACCTACGCTGTTGATTATGGTTTATGTCATCATTTTCAGGATTTTATTCAGAGATGGATTTTAAATTATCAAAATACAGGGTAATGTTCCTTCATTTTTTTAAAAAAAATGTTTTTGGGTGGGGAACAAACTTTTTTACAATTTTCTTTCACTTTTGTTGCTGTCCCTGTGGCCCAGTTCAATTGCCAGGTTTCAGCACACAGGAATATTGTTTGTCATTATCACATTGGAGAACAGCTATGAAACTATCTCTATAATTGTACTGTTGGTCATTCTGAGAGAATGTGGGGAGGCTGGCAAAGTAATAGAAGGGAAAACTTAATCAAAAGTTAGAAGGAAAGATCATTGGCAACTTATCTCATGAATGACAAGAAAGATGAAAATTAACATTTCAAATCACTCAGAGACACTGCATTAATGAAATCTTTATACATGATAATAGATTTTCCTATTGCAGTTTCCAAAACTCCATTTTCTCCAAGACTAGTATTACATTTGTGTGGTTCTTGCTTCCTTGAGCAACAACTTCTTGTTGTTTTTGTTGCTAAATTATGTCTAATTCTTAACGATCCAATGGACTATAGCATGCTAGCACCCCCATCCTCAATTGTCCCCGTAAGTCAGCGCAAACTCTTTCCCACTGCATCAATAACACATCTAGCCTCCCCTTCACTTTTACTCTGGTCTTAACTAAGGAAACCATTTTTGAATTATTATAATACTTATCATGGCTTGGATATCTTTCCTGGTGATTTCCTAATCAGCTACAGCAAAAAAGGGCTGCTAGTGCCATCAGGTTCCAGCCTGAGGAAGGAAAAAAATAGTGACAGCGAGTCTCATATGATGAGTCTTAATCAGCATTAGGTTTTGAACCATAGATAGTATCCTTTAATCAAATATGACATTATGAAGATTCATTTTTTAATGCATAACTCTCTTGTGAATTCTTCACATCTTCTCTTGAGGGCTAAACTAGGGAGAGAAGACAGTTGGCCTCACTATTTCTGTTTGCCTGTTCCATTAATTTTGGGGGGGTTTTCGGGTCAAATTAATAAGCAAAGTCTGTTTCTACTTTTACTCAGTTAAATTTATTTATTTATAACATTTATCGGTCACCCAATTTACCTCAGGGTAACTCTGGGTGGCTTACAATAATAAAAAACTGTACAAAGATAAAAATATAAACAAAGTATCACATGCAGTCCAATACAGCAGCCCAATCAAAAGATGGGAAGAGCGGGAGCAGAATGGGGGTGAGGGATGGGGGTGGGATCTCTTGTTATTTGATCAACCACCTCTACTGTGATGCTCCCCCATTGGAGCCCCCAAGTCAATTGGCAGAGTCTTTAGGCTGTTATGGAAGGTCACGGAGGTTGGAGCCAACCTCACTCTGAAAGGCATGTACTCCTAGTTCCTAGTAAAGAATGTCCATGATCATGAGACAGCTTTTACAATTAAGAACTACTTTTGTATGTGATTGTGGCCAGATGATCAAAAGACGTTAGTTCACAGCTATTTGGTTTTTTTTAGGGTATAATCATATCCTTTCTGGTTGTGGCTTTTCGAGGAAAACATTCAGCAATGTATGCAGGTAAGCTTCTTAGGAAGCAGATGACTGTGATACAACTGAGCATAGAATTATTTGTACAACGTTACCCTATATGTTTCAGTCATGTGCTGAAAATAGGACATGCTGGAATTCTGGCTGACAATAGTCAGCTGGAAATGGAGTTGGAACTGTGTTTGAGTTGCTTGAGATGTTTCTTATGTTACTTGGTCTTTAAACTTTCATCTGTAAGATCTTGTCCTCCAACAGTTATACAAACTATTTATTGAAAGTCTCTTCTTTTATAAGATTACTCAAGAGTAAATAATTTGAAGCTGCCAGTGTAAAGGACAATTCATTACCATGTATAGATAAGCATAACTTTCCCTTTGGGAGAATTGATTCTTCTTTGTGCCTATGTGAATGTATGCGCAAATTATTATATCATAATTATTAATAGAAAATTCCTATTATAGGATTGTAGAATGAAATCTAAATGGAATGTATCACTGACATTTTTATATGAAATGTTTAGCTCATGTTTTACTATTCAGACAACAAATCTGAAAGTGTCCTGTATCATCAGAAATTTAGATAGACATATGGGAAAGGGATTTTTAGATCAATCATGGCAATTTTAATGATTAATCATGACGACATTATTGTTCTGCTGTGAAATTATGCAATCATTTTTCTCTTCATGTATATTGTAAATGAGCCATAAAATTTGCACGTAGGGAATACTCACAGATACAGATGTGTTGTTTAAGAGGCTATATGATATATCATGCCAAGAAAATATCCTTTGCTAGTGCACTTGTATTGAATACAGTGAAAGTAAAATAACTTGTTTTCAGTGCACAGATACATGAACCCATTAACACTGCAGAAATATCTCCCATTAAGTAAAGACGATAGTAGCAAATGGAACAAAATAGGCTATAGAATTCATTACTAGGTTGTGATATTTTTCACACACAGTACTCATATTACTGAGGGACTGCCATGTCCTTCTCTAGTAATTCCATCTGCACCTGGAAGTAGATTTTACATTTGAAACTGGTGCTTATTTTCAGTTAATGTTTGCTTTGGGCATTTGTGTCCAAACCCATGAAAAACTACCACAGATAAGTTAGAAATGGTAATATGATTGCCAACTCTTCAGTATTTGCAAATATATGCATGTTAGCTATGGAATAGTAGGCTATTATAGTGCACAAGGAAATAGAAAACATGTTTTGTTTTGAACCAGAAATGAAACCACAAGTTCCATAATGCTGAAATACAACCTTGAAGTCTGTGGATAAAACTCACTTTCTTCTCTTCCCAATAGCAACGTCCTGTGTGGCATATTCTACGGGTGCAGATGTCCCCATTTATCTGTTTCCTACCCTCCTTTTGCTTAGCATAGCTGACCTTCCCATAAAGCATATCCCACAAGCCTGTCTAATCCTGTTTTTCCCAAATCATTTTTGCCTAAAACAAAACCCTCCAATTTTGTTTGGTTTGGTTGGTTGTTTTTGACCAAAACAACCACAGTTTACTGTATCTTTACAATTGGGGCATAGACTACATCTAAGAGGTTTGTCCATATCACAATGCTGCCTCCCATAGAAACACAAAAATGGAAGGGGACATTTACTCAATTGAATCTTGATGTAGACCAAAAACATCATCAAAAAAGGACAAAAAAGACTGTTCTTTCTGCGCCAACTCAGAAAGCTCAAACTGCCGAAGGAGCTACTGATCCAGTTCTAGAGAAATTATTGAGTCTGTCATTTGCACCTCTATAACTGTCTGGTTTGGTTCTACAACCCAACAAGAAAGACACAGACTTCAGAGGATAATTAGAACTGCAGAAAAAATAATTGCTACCAACCTGCCTTCCATTGAGGACCTGTATACTGCACAAATCAAGAAGGGGGCCGTGAAAATATTTACAGATCCCTCACATCTTGCACATAAACTGTTTCAACTCCTACCATCAAAACGACGCTATAAAGCATTGCACACCAGAACAACTAGACACAAGAACAGTTTTTTCCCCGAAGGCCATCACTGTGCTAAACAAATAATTCCCTCAACACTGTCAAACTATTTACTAAATCTGCACTACTATTAATCTTCTCATCCTTTTCATCACCAATCTCTTTCCACTTATGACTGTATGACTGTAACTTTTTATTGCTATCATTAAGGGTTAAATTGCAACCTATGACCATGGTTTGTGTTGTAATGTTGTACCTTTGATGAAGGTATTTTTTTTCTTTTTCTTTTATATACACTGAGAGCATATGCACCAAAACAAATTCCTTGTGTGTCCAATCATACTTGGCCAATAAATTCTATTCTATTCTATTCTAGATGTACATGTTAAATATTTATATATAAATGATGTAAATATTTTTTCATATATATTGAAAGGAAATTTACAATTTCACTGGGTAATTGTTTGCACTATCAAACTGCTTACACTATTATGAATTATTTTGTAACATAATTGAATTTTGTTTCAAGACCTGCATTCTGAAGTGACAGAGAACAAAGTTAGTCCTCTTTGTGACATCCTTTCAGGTTTTTGAAGAGGGCTCTCATACCTTTCACTCTTTTCTCAAGGTTATATATGTCCAACTCCTTCAATCTTCATAAGACTTGTTCTAGACCCCTGATGATCCTTGTTGATCTGATCTGGCTGTAATTTCCAGTTTCTGTCCAAAGCAGAACTGTTAACTTCATATGATTTTGAATCTTTTTGTCTGTTGATACAGTCTAAAACTTCATATCCTTATGTTGTAGTGGCATCAATTACTGATGTATTTGATTTGAAATCAGCTACTATTCTAAGATCTTTTCACAGGTTACACAAGCCAGTTATTTCCATTCTGTGCATTTGATTTTTTCCCCCTTGACTAAGTGAAGAGGTTTGCATTTGACTTATTGTTATTATAACAAGTAATAATAATAATAATAATAATAATAATAAGTAATAATAATTCTACTTATAATAATAATAATAAGTAATAATAATAATACTTATTATTATTCATTGTCAGTTTAAATTTGGGTTCTTTGTGAACCCACTCATTTTGATTGGCAAATTGATAAGCTTTTATTCCCTTTCTTTGTTCATGAAAGAATGAAAATGCTGATGGTTATAGGAGAAAACACTGATTCTCATGGCATCCCATTCAAAATCTTACCTATATTTGAGGAGGAACTATTGATGGGCACTCCCTGGGTATGATCTTCAAGCCAGCTATGTATACATTGAATCATTGTGACATCCAGCCAACACTTTACTAACTTTCTAATCTTTCTGTCCAACAGTTTTTACTAAGTAGCATACTTCCAGTTGAGAAGGAGTGTTCTATTTTTGCCTAGTTGCTATCTCACATGGGGAAACATCATACGTTTAGATCTGTTCATAGTACTAAAATTTACAGAATGTTTACTGTATAGCCTCAGTAAATTTAACTGGAAAACTTTAAAATAGATATTTTAGATATTGTATTCACCAAACAATGTCACCAGTGTAATTAATACACATAGAAAGAAGCATTTGCTAAAAGTACAAAACTGCCATACTCAGCAAGTGGGTAGAACTATAGTATATACACTACAAAGGAAACAAGGACATTGAAAGCTGAGTGAGAAATAAGAGGAGAACCTTATGAGGCTCTTGTGAGAACATTTGCTCCAAATATAAAATCTTCAAGCTTGAAAGCACTTGCTGTAAGGGCAAGAATCCAACTTGTAAGCCATTACCTTTTTGATAACAGTCCAGGCCTCTAGTTTGTAGGATCCTTAAGTGTTTGCTTTGCTCTTAGGTAAATTCAATGACTGTCCTTGTAGGTCACAAGTTGCAGAGAAATGAGCAGATAGCTATCTGTATGCCCTTTAAAAGGGGTATTTGAAGCACCCTGGCTTTACTGTGTAAATCAAAACTATCCACCAGTCCATTACAACCTAAATAGTTACTGCTGATGTGGACAAAAGCCTTAGTTGTTTAGACAGCAGCAACATCTGCTTACACTCAGCCCTGTTGTCACAGAATAGCTGTTTAAAAGCTCAAAATCTCTCTTCTGCTCAATTCATGGTGTATCATGTTTCATGTGGGAATATCTGATCTCTAAGGCCTGACCAACACTTTCATCTGGTTGACTATAGAGGTTTTGCTGCTTGTAGACAAAGATTCAGCCCATCACCTTTATAACAGTCTGGGGATTGTAACCAGATTTATTTGCTGGACATTGTCTTTAGTGTTCAGGTTTTTTTTTTAAAGTATTGACTTTCTTATGTTGCTCTGAAGCTTAGAACTATTATGTAAAAATTTCTTCAGTTCCATTTAAGAAAGAAGGAAAAATAAAGAAATGCAGTGTTAACTTCAGAGGGCCGATAATACCTTGTTCAACACAGCCTATAATTTCATTCTGACCACAATAATTGAAAAGGTCTAGCATCACATTCCATTTAAGAGCACAATAAATTGTTGTCAACATAATGCATCTTTATAAATACACACTGTACTCTAGAAAAGGAAATAATTACTAGAGTTTTATTTTATTTTTATTTCCTTAGATTTCATGCTTCTAGACTGCTTATCTGTCTCAAGCAGGGTTCTGGGAATTGGTTTTAAATTTTATCTGGATATACTTCCATGCTGTTAGCCAGATTGTAGTTTCCAGAGTTTAATCAGAAATGGAATTTTAATTCAAAAAGAAGATAGCTGCTTCCCACTTCTAAGAGATAGTGTAATGTTCTTTCCAGATCTTTAAACAACTGTGGAACAAATTTCCTTTTCAGAAAATTTTATCCAGCATATTTGACCAAACTGTCAGCTTCCACAAGCATTAACTACCTAAGCTCTTATCTATTTACTTTGTTGTTGTTAGTTGAGAATTCCTGTCCGACCCATCGCAACCCCATGGACAACCTTCCTCCAGGCCTTCCTGCCCTCTATCATCCTCTGGAGTCCATTTAACCCACGCCTACAGCTTCGGTGACTCCATCCAGCCACATCATTCTCTGTCATCCCATTCTTTTTTTTCCCTTAATCTTTCATCTATTTACTAGTATAGTATAGTATATGTGTTTTTTGTAATGTGTACTTTTTAAAAAAGGAACTTATCAATATTCATTTTTTTATCAATATAGAAAGATTATATGCATTCAATTTCTCAGCTATTAAGATTGTTGGCTTGCAAGGACAAAAATAGCAAGAGAAATGATTGAAGTCTGGGAAACAGGCACCTTGTCAGTCAACTAAAGTGGTGATTTACCATCAGTTTATCAGGTACTTAGGAGTCAAGGATCACCAGCACAAAGAAACAATCAACGACTTAATATCCAGTCATCAACACCCTAATTAACAACTAAAAGCTACACACAACCAGGCACCATATAAATACACAAGTACAACAGGCCAGTACACATATTCTGGAAAGAGAGAGAGAAGTTCCCCGATGAGGGGCTGTAGCATGAGCCTGAAAGCTTTGAAGAATAAACCTTTGATTCTGTTGATTGATTCAGATTGGATTAACATAATATCAACATAATCCTGCAAAATTATCCCCTGGGACACATACTTTTACCTTCATTATAATATGAAAAAAACCTGAGAATTTTTAATATTTTTAAAAAAAAATCTAATTAGGAGTGAGAATATATAATTTTTTTCATTGAAGATTGAGATACGAAGGCTAATCTTTTAGGATTCTGTGGTTAAACTCTTGAATAGCCAACAAAATCAAACATTAAGTTTTTATAGAAAATATCAAAATCATGTTCTGAAAATCTCTATTGTTTAGTTTCTTTGAAACTTTCTTTGCAAAATTCTTGCTTTCTACAACTCTTAATTTCTGGCAAATCTGGAAACTGGAGTTCCTAATTTATCTGTGAAGTCCCATGTTTGGCAAGACAAGTGTAGAAATTTACATCTGATCTTTTTCTTATAACAATGGTGATACTGGTTTCCACACCATATCTTTATCACAAGATCCTGTAAGGTTGCTTCAAACTTTCAAATACAATTATTCTCCTGGATGGGCGGCTGTCGTTTGACGATCATTTGGCGGCCATCTCCAGGAGGGCTTTTTACCAAGTACGCTTGGTCCGCCAGTTGCGCCCCTTCCTTGACCGGGATGCCTTATGCACGGTCACTCACGCTCTTGTCACTTCCCATTTGGATTATTGCAATGCTCTCTACATGGGGCTGCCCTTGAAGTGCACCCGGAGGCTGCAGCTAGTCCAGAATGCAGCTGCGCGGGTAATAGTGGGAGCAACTCGTTGCTCCCATGTAACACCAATCCTGCGCGGCTTGCACTGGCTTCCTGTAGTCTTTCGGGTGCGCTTTAAGATCCTGGTCATCACCTTCAAAGCACTCCATGGCTTAGGACCCGGGTACTTATGGGACTGCCTGCTGTTACCTTATGCCTCCCACTGACCTGTACGCTCACACAGAGAGGGTCTTCTCAGGGTGCCGTCCGCCAAACAATGTCGGCTGGCGGCCCCCAGGGGCAGGGCCTTCTCGGTGGGAGCTCCTACGCTCTGGAACGAACTTCCCCCTGGATTACGTCAAGTGCCTGATCTTCGGACCTTTCGCCGTGAGCTGAAAACAGACTTATTTATTCAAGCGGGACTGGCCTAATATTTTTAAATTTTTAACTGGGGTTTTATCATTTTAGGGTTTGGAATTTTAAATTTTAAATTTTTTAATACTGGCCATTTTTTCTAATTTGCTCGGTTTTAAATTGTTGTTTTAATTATATATTTTTTATATTTTTTACCTTTTGGCTGTATACCGCCCTGAGTCCCTCGGGAGAAGGGCGGTATAAAAATTTAATAAATAAATAAAAATAAATAAATAAAAACAATATATTAATCGCTAAAAATTTCTGCCACATTAGGCAACTACAATAGTTTGTAACGGGGTGAAATCTAGCAGGTTCTGACAGGTTCTGAAGAACTGGTAGCGGAAATATCGAGCAGTTTGGAGAAATTTGAGTAGTTCAGAGAACTGGCATATACCACCTATGGCTGGCCCCAGAGTGGGATAGGAATGGAGATTTTGCAATATCCTTCCCCCAGGAGTGGGAGGGTGGGGAGGAAATGGAAATTTTTCAGTATCCTTCCCCTGGAGTGGGGTGGGAATGGAGGTTTTTCAGTATCCTTCTCCTGCCATACCCACCAAGCTATGCCCACCAAGCCACAACCACACCCACCAAGCCATATCCACAGAACCGGTAGTAAAAAAATTTGGATTTCACCACTGGTTTGTAAGCAGTATATACTGTACTCTGCATAAATGTAATCTGTATCAACCCATTGACTTTGGAACAGTTTACTCTTGAAGTGAGGCTAACGCCCAGTCTTTTAGCCTTACAGGTAACAAGTAAAAACAATCCTCTTCCACAGTCGTTTGGGGGAGTAAATTTTAAAGGAAGACAGCAGCAAACCTTTTAATTATTTCAATATTTATGGATTTTATGGATGTTTTTAATGTGACTGTTGTAAGCCTTTCAGAGCCTTTGAATAGACAGCATATAAATAAACCTAATACATAACCAAATAAAATATGTAACAAGGTAAATTGTGAACCCACTCTTACCTGTCATAGAATAGTGCCATTCAATAATAATAAAAAAGCAGTTTGAAATGAATTCCTAGGAAGTAACTCATGCAAGAAGATTCTCCTTTTTAAGAGAGAAAGATATTCTTGGCCAGAGGGATTGATTTATCATTACTTGTACAATACCTTCAAAAGAACATATCAGGTTTCTGTCTTTTCTTTTTTGTAAATAGACAACTCCTGTCTGAAATGTTTAGAGAGAAAGATGGATAGACTCACATATATTGGCACATAGACATTTATGGTTATTGACGGGGCTTAACTCTTTTTCAAAAGTTTTTTTTAAAGCTAATATTGGCATTCTGTTTTGCAAATTGACACCCAGTCTGATGCCAGCTATGGAGTTTTTGTTATTTCTAGGATTCTTCCATCTTCTCATTTTATGTTCATAAACATAAGGCATTCAGGTGATGCCTGAATGAGCACAGGTTGGTAGTCTTCAGGCCAACTTAGGTTAGCCTTAGTCACCTAAAATTTCACTAAACATGGGGAAAAAAATCTGTTGTAGTACAGAGCCTTCTACTGGAGGCTGCTGAGTAGTCCCTTTTAAAAGATAGATTTGGACGCAGGCCTAGACACTACTTATAGAGTAAGTTCCACTGGTTTCCCTATTAGGTAAATAATTTGAGTGGAATAAAAGAAACATTGCTCTAAATCAAAACATAGCTTGTTTGGTTTCAATAGATAATGTATGAATGCAATCACTTGTGACTTGATAAATCATGGTTAATCAAGCTATAGTTTAGCATGAGGTGTCAATACAGCCAATAGCTATGCACTTTGAACTTAATAGTGGCATTGTCTTGATGGCTAGGGGCTGTGCTCAGTATCTTTTGGAAGCAAGAATTACAATGGATAGGGTGTTAATACAGTGTGAGTTGGGCTATGTCCACTTGTAGGATTGAGACGATTCCTTTCTTCCTGGGTTTTAGAGAATGTATATTGTAAGGTTTATCTTAGTATTTTTGTGCATTTCCTACACAATGATGGCAAACTACAATAATGATTCTCAGCAATAATTGTCAGAGGTGGCTTCTGGGATCGTCATAAGGAGGTTGAGGCTCTCACAGATTAACCTGAGACTGCAGATGGCCTTTGTCTTATTTACAGATAGGTGTTTTAGCTTTAAACATAGTTGAAAGTAATACCATAGACATTACAAATATTTTCCTCCAGATGTAAATATTTATTTGATTACAGTGCAAAATAATCTCCAATGTTTTTCTAACTTTAAAGAGAAATTTATAACAATCTATGATTAAAAAAAAAAGGAGAAAATCTCTTTGACCTTCCCAAAACTGTGATGTGATAGGAATGCTACACAATAACAACATAAGACATTGCACATCTCTTCCACTGGGCAAGTGCAGATGAGACATTGGAAGAAGTTGCCTTAGGAAACAAACTGCAATGCTCATGCTGATTCATCAATCTCTACATTCCACTGGGATGAATGAACAGCATTGTAACATTGTTGAGGCACTAGTGAACATAATGCATGGCAGCAGGACGACAGAATTTGAGACAAAGGGCCAGATTCATGCAGTGTATAATGGTCAATGATTCATTTCAAGAGTATTAAAGATTTATCACTAAAGAATTTGAGTTTCATATAAGTCATTATTGAATGAGAGAGCTAACTGTTGAATAACTTTATTTTGGATGGGTGAATTTCACAATATGCAGATCATATTCAAGTCCAGAAGTCTGAGTATGATGACCTTCATACTTTTGAGTCCAAATATTTATATCTGTTGGGTACTTAGATAGGACCTATGAAAGGAGAAAGGGAGCAGAATAATTTGTAAATGGCTAAGATTCATCACTGAATAATACAATTCTGTTCATAAAAGGTAGGTAAACTAATGAATAAAGTTTTTAATATTTTAATTCACCATGGAAACTAATAAAAATAAAATGCATAAATCAATATTAGTTTTAATACAAATGAAGAAGTTAACATTGGGCTAATGCTATGAGTCATTCTTAATTAGAAGTTAGAAGTACATGAGCTTTAATTGATACAATAGAGAAGAACTCTATTAAATCCTGCTGAATACTCTTCAATTTATTTTTCAGTCTTCTTTCTCTAATATGGTTTGGGATGTTGTTCTATCTATTGCTGCCACTAGAGAACCTAAATTTGTATTTGAAGTCTACCATTTCTCCATTAAGATGGTTTTCCATCTTGGATATTTTTTAAAAGAAGAATTCCTAATTCCTATAATGCATTGTCTTTATCTTTGAACTATGTGTAGAATTTTAAAACAAATTGTAGTAGTGATTTTCATCTATAAATGTGTTTATGATGAGGGACCTCAATAATTAAATAAGTCCCTTTCTTTCATATTATTTTAGACCATCAGTAGACCCTTCCAGAATTTCTTTCTCTGCACTAGTGTGGTGTAAAGATTAAGATAAGGAATTAGGTCCAAGGAGACCTCAGTTCAAGTCTACCCTCATCACCCCTGAACTGGCTTACTTGGGATCAATCACTTTTCCCACATCAGCCTGTTTCATAGTATGGCTTTTGCGGCAAGAAAAAAAATGAAGAGAGGAGGCTATCTATGCCATTTCTCCATACATTACTGGAAAAAATGGGCATGTATTTTGCAAATATATAAATAATTTTGAGGTATTTAATAAGATTGGGTTCAAAGACCAAGTGTCAGAGTAACATCTGTGTACTCTTTTGCTTTTGAATTTTAGCACTGTCCATATCTGATATCTGGTATTTGCCATATTTATGGAACCCTTTCTTTGGAAGAGCTTGTCTGATGCCTTTCTCTGGTGTTGTTTTGGGACTGGGGAAATTTTTGTGTCAGATTTAGAAGCGTCTTAATCTCATCTGAACATTACTTTCTGGCGGTCTTTCTCTTGGCTCGTAGGAGGTGGCATTTCATGTGGTTAAATGACTTTTACCAGTGTTGCCATTGTTTATTCCTTCATGCCTGGCTTGCTTTTAATGTTGAATTGTTTTAGTTTTTTAATGTGTTTTAATCTTGTTTTACTAAAGGGCAGTGTACATCAATTAAAGTATGTATCTTATGAGAGCTAATTAAATACAACAAACAATGAAATCACAAGAGTCCAGTTGTCTGAATACCAATGGCAAAGGATTTAAAGATTTAAGTGGAAGGGTTACCCAGGGTTCAGAACTAATTAACAGTTCTGGATGTTATTGCCTAGCAACTGAATGGAATTAAAGAATATTGCTCTTTAACTTTGATTTCTCTAGATAAATATAATAGGTCTAAGTATAGGTTTTAGGTGATTTCATTCTAAGAAATCTGCTCTGCTGTGGGATTTAGAAGATATTGTTTTTGTTTTACTATTTTATAGAAATAACATTTACATTAAAAAACCCATAATAATAATTCAGTAAATTCACTGGAATAATTCATTTTTTAAGGGTTAATCTGACTTTTTAAAGTGCTTCCAATAGATTGTTATTCCATATGGCAGACTGTGTAATCTACCAATGATATAATCTGCAGCTTTAAAAATGTCCTTTTTTGTAAAATTTCTAATATAGGTTGTCTGTTTAAATATGTCTTCAGGTATTGGGAAGGACATTTTGCAATTCTAAACAGCAGGACTGCATTGAGGAGCAGTCCAAATTCAAAGGGTATCTGGAGAGTTCAGCAACACTAATGTTGACCTATTGATAGAAACTACATCTGTTTCTGCAATTGTGGCAGCCACAATTTCAAGAAAAGTTGTTTCATTTAAGCAGATGCGGAGAGGTGCAATGTGTGTGTCCACCAGTGCTCTGAATCTGCTTTCCTAGTTCAGTTCAGCTGAACAGCACTTAACAAGACATATTATTACAAATGGAAGAAAATTGTGAGGGAAAAGGCTTAACAATAAAATAGCATTTTTGTGGTTGTCTGTTGCTTACCAGCCATCCATCCATCCACCCATCCATCGGGGGTCAGATGGTATAAAATATGGAACATGTGCATGTTCAATGTTAAAGTTATTAATTTTCAATTCATTCATTCTTATATCGTAATGTTTTGGGCTGTTGTTGTTATTAGTTGTAAAGTCATTGTGACCCCATGGACAACATTCCTCCAGGCCTTCCGGTCCTCTTCCATCCTCTGGAGTTCCTTTAAGCTCATGCCTACTTCTTCAGTGACTCCATACAGCCATCTCCTTCTCTGTCATCCCCTTCTTTTGCCCTCCATCTTTCCCAGCATTAGGTTCTTCTCCAGTGAGTCCTTCCTTCTCTTTAGGTAGCCAAAGTATTTGAGTTTCATCTTCAGGATTTGGCTTTTAAAGAACAGTCTAGGACTCCTCTAGGACTGACTTGTTTGATTGCCTTGCAGTCCAAGGGACTCGTAGGAGTCTTCTCCAGCACCATAGTTCAAAGGTCTCAGCTCTTTGGCACTCAGCCTTTCTGATGTCCAACTTTCACAGCCATATGTTTTGGGTAGTTGGCTCCAAATGATGAAACAGGATAGAAAGAAATGGTCAGTGTTGACATATGACTGAAAATGGAGTCTTGGCTCCTAATTATTAGTTGTCTATTTTGTGTAATAAATAAACATGCATTTAAACCTGGCCAGTCATTGTTTAATGTTTGCACTGTCTAGGTTAATTTAACAGCAATGTGAATACTTTGCCAGCTTGTTGAATTTTATTCTCCTTTTTCTCCATACTTTTGTTTATATTTCCCCATCTGTTTGTGCCATCTTGCCCATATCATTGGTTGATATCTGCCACAGTGCTATCATGATACATTTATCAGGCTTTCTTGTTTGCCATAAACTGGTCAGAACCTTTCCAAGAATTTACTATGCCTTCCCTTCAACATTCAAACTATTGCATTCTGATCTCTCTACTTTTAAATCATCACCTGTGTTTTTATGTACTTTCTGCTGAGGAAAGACTAAACTCAAGTCTTCTTTCAAACCATTTCAATTTTTTTTTACATTTAAATTCTTAAGATGGTGGCAGCTTCATGAATTACTTAACATAAATTGTAATATAGTATCTTTAATGGAATCCTTATTAGTATACAATAACTTCCAGTTTTTCTTATTTCTATTTTCACACTTTCCCATCTAAGTTTATCATTTTAATATAAATTCTATATAACATTTTTGAATGCTTCTCCTAATCCACATACATTTTTACAAGCAATGTCCCATATATTACACAAATACATTAATTATTTTCATTAACATATGCATGTGCCCTATTTTTATCAGCAGAAACTGTTCTGTAAAATTAAAGGAATGTCAGATTTGTTTCACATAAAAATTAAGGAAGTGAGAATTTTTTAGGTTCTGATCAAAATGACAACTAAACATGTTTTGTTCTTTTTTTGCTCCTTGGGAATATCAACTTTATATCTGAAAATCAACTGAAACATATATCTTATAACAATGATTCATGAAGTGAATGAATGAAATGGCTCACCAGGCTAATGCAGCCTGTTATTAACACACAGCTGCCTGCAATTACAATTACTGCAGGCTCGAGTCCCACCAGGCCCAAGGTTGACTCATCCTTCCATCCTTTATAAGGTAGGTAAAATGAGGACCCAGATTGTTGGGGGGGGGCAATAAGTTGATTTTGTATATAAATATACAAATAGGATGAGACTATTGCCTTACACAATGTAAGCCTCCCTGAGTCTTCGGAGAAGGGCGGGATATAAATTCAAATTAAAAAAAATTGTTACATTTGACTATGAACAAAAGGAAGATTTTGAATCAACTGAATCAATCTATTGTAATTTTATTTCAGTTCTCTTAGATCAGGGTTGTTGCTGAATTGCAGCTCTCAGCATCATTCATGACTAGCCATGACGACTGTTGTTTCTGGGTATTGTGGTGCAATGGTGCCTAAAGGACCAAAAGTCCTCCACTTTGGTATCTGCCACTTACCTTAGAAGAAATGCAGTATTTAGTCCAAGTTTAGGGTTAGGCATATAGTACATGTCATAATGTTTTCCTTGCAATTTTGTTTCATTCTTCAGGCATTCAGATTCTACACTATTGTCTTCCATAGCATGCCATATATGCACAAAAGGTTTACATTTTCATTAAGCTACTCTTGACACTTTGTTCACAGGCAAAGCAGTGAAAACATGCCATAAAATGTGGTGAGAAAGTGATAATTGTGGAAGTAAAGCAACATTAAAAATACCATGCACACATTTTAATGCTGACATATGGCTTTTCACTTTCTTTTTGAACTGACAGTATTGTTTGTTTTGTGCATAGTAAATATTGTATATAGCACAAATCACCATGAAATTACTGTGTAGTCGCTTGATCATTTAATTATCATGTAGGTACATAATAACTCCATGGCTATTTAAACCCTTCTGATTGTTTTAATTATGCTCTGAGTTAATTGTTCCCATCCACCAACATGAATGTATGTCAAATAGTTTGGTAAGCAGTGTGTATGTGTCTCTGTGTGTATACATATATATACACAGACACACACACACACACACATATATATTCATGTCTATGTGTGTGTGTATAAGATAGAGACAGAGAGAGTGCATAAATGAAATTGGGGTGTTTGAAAAATAGGAGAGAATAATCTCAACTTTAATTATAGCATTTGGTACTTGATTACTCTAATCTGTTTCACCTAAAATGTCATAATACACTTATGTATTTATAAAAGAAGTTATTATGTATCACAATTTGTAATGATGCCAAGTGTAATTCATTTACAAATAAACAAATAATAATTCTTTTATAAAGCAGTTCTAGGATAGAGGCATCCCTCCAAAACAAATTCTTTAAACAAATTCAGTAGAAGTCATAGATGACTTTTGTACATAGTTTTATAGAAGAGTGTTTTATCTGTGAAAAATAAATATGAGACAAGGAACATCCCTTGTCTCTCAAAACCACTGAGTACTATCTTGAGAATTATGTTCACTGCATTTGCAGAACGTAATTGCCATGTTTCAGTGCAACGTTAATGAGCAAGAACAGCCACAGCAAACCTGAATTAGTGATTCTCCTTTCCATTTTTTTCTCCTGTGTAGGTAAGAGGAAGGTTTTAGAAGTATTTATTTCAGGTAATAATGATTTTCTGGCCAGTTATAACAAAGTATCCTTATGATTAATTGCAATCAAGCCAATTTCATGTTTCTTAAACAGATTTCTGAGACTGTTAATTACAATTCTAATTCTCTAACTATGAGAATAGTTCAAACTACAAGCTTCAGAATCACTCTAAGACTTTGTGCACATCATAGTAAATTGTAATTTAACACGATATGCTATTTCGGTTAGTTGTACAGCAGATCTAATCCTTATCATTCTACAATGCTGAACTCAATATTAAATAGATCCTCAGTGCTAAATAATTTTTAAAAGCAATTGATTAAAATTGAGAACATATGCACCAAGACAAATTCCTTGTGTGTCCAATCACACTTGGCCAATAAAAAATTCTATTCTATTCTATTCTATTCACTGTTTAACTTGCTACTTTTATTTGAAAGATAGGAAATTAAATGCTGAAGGCATCAGGGAAAGCCTTTTCTAAAGAATTAGAGAATAACTGGCACAAGGCGTGTCAGTGTTCAGTTGAACAGACTGTTTTGTATGTTGAGCGTCTCCCATGAACTCTATGTCCTGTGAACCAAAATTATCTTCTTTAAAACCTTGCTGGATTGCCACTTAACACATTATAATTGCTTCATCACTGGTTTAGAAGACAAATTTATTTTCTGTCTGATAGATAGGTTGACTGAGGAAAAGCAGATGATGCTAAATGCTAAAAGCTAACTGGTTTTTAATAGTGATAAATTATGAATGTTAACAAATAGTGAAAAAAGGATAAAAAGACAGCTGCAAAGTAGCTTTCAAATTCAACTGCCATTTTTTTCTTCGTTTTGAATTCTTAGAGAGGTAGATATTTCTAATTTTTGCCTTTAAAAATCAAAACAGCTCATCTGTCACAGGCAACCATCAGAAATAATGATGTACTCTGTGACAGACCCAAAAGTTATGAAAAAAAAGAGAGAGGCTTTTGCTATGTTATGTTTTTCTATGAGGCATTCAAAGCATTCTGCTTGTATCTGTTAGTATTCAAAGGTACTGTGGTTTTCTTAGTTGCTTGGGCAAACTGGAATTTTGAGGATACAAAAATTTAAGGACTGTTGTAAATATTTTCAGGTGAAAGTGCTTACAAACTTTCACCACTGTCACTATTCTAATAGACAGGGAACCTGATAATGTGGATGAGAGCTTGTCTTGATGTGGGTGGGAGCACTATCTAGTAGTATTTCTCTAAGGTGCCTTACAAACGTAACCTTATATACGTTTACCTTCTACTTATTTTTGTATACATGCTAATAAGGTTTTTATTGTTAGGAACTCCCAAAGAATGAAATGAATTAGGGAAATGTAGAAGAAAATATAATTAGTTCCAACTGTACTTCTGAAAAGCATAAAAATAATAATGAGAAATAATAGTTTGCCTTTCATTAGCATAATAAGTTTTGAAAGAGAAACTTAATCAAACATCAGTGTGCTAAATGCTGATTAATAGTAATTTGTATTCAAATTATTTCAACAACTGTCTGAAAAGAGTTCCCCTAACTGCTCAATAAAATGATGATTATTTCTGCATTCATAAATTATGTTCAGGTGCTGTTGACATTTAGCTGTAATCAAGCAGACATATATTTCATTAGTACCATTGCCATGTTTAACCACTGGAGTCAATGCAGGCAGGGCAAGTCAGAGTTGCTAGCTACTGTTTTTAGTTTCTTTGCACAAATTTCATGTCTACAGTGCTTGTAGCATTTAAAAGATTCCTTACCCCAGTGACAGTTTCTATTAGCTTGTTTATGCATGGTGTGCGGGACAAATAATATTCTATCCTTGCATATGTGAGACCGAAAGAAGTGTATCTTAGAGCAGGCAAACTCAAAATGCTTGATGATCCTGGAGGAGAAGGAGACAGATAACAGAAACTAGGTTGTTGTCTTTTCATGATGTGAAAGGAACAACATATAGGCATATTAAAGGACACTTTAATATGTTTATGTCAGAAGTTTCTGGTATCAGTAGGAAGGATAGGCTTGGAGCCTCCTTAGGAATGTAGAATTTAGAGGTGGGCACTTGCAGCAAGATCACCCCATTTTCTTATCAGTTGTAAAGACATACTATCATTTACATTATCTTTCTAATTCTTACATATGCATGTGCTTTTGAGCTAGTGTTGACTCCTGGTGACTGCCTAGACGTGTCCCTGCATGTTGTTCTTGGCAACATTTGAGAAGTTGGTTTGCCATTGCCTGCTTCCTAGGACTGAGAGAGAATGGCTGGCTGAAGGTCTTGCTTCCTGGCTTTGTACCTAAGGCAGAACTCATGGTCTCCTGGTTTTCTGACCTGGTTCCTTAATTATGCGCCACACTGGCTCTCAATTGTTATGTATTATTTCATAAAAATTGTAACCCTGTGAGTTTGGGGGCTTTTCTTTGGTGAGAAGACCAGTATTCATTTTAGTTTTGCATGGCGGTACTTCGTTGCATTAATCTCCAAACATTTTGGTTTCTTATATAAATGGGCATTTCCCCCCAAATCAATAGTATGGTCTGGGTCAGGCCCTAGAGGCAGCATCTTTTCTACCCTACTTTTTCTTCATCTTCTCTAATTTAGTATTTCCTGACTTCATAACTTTAAGATGCATGGACTTCAACTCCCAGAATTCCTCAGCCAGCATGCTGTTTTAATGCTACTGGTCTAAGTCTTTGTTTGTAAATGGGATTTTAGAATTAATGCATCTTCCTTACTTATCCCCCAATTTCTGGATAATATTTATATAAACTTGTAAGAGAGTTACAGAAGCTAATTCCTAATTAAGCTTTTAAGTGGCTATGTACTAACACATTTCTGTCAAAGCCAAAACAATAGGAATAATTTGGAATTTATTAGAAAGAGCATAATGTGCAAGGATTGTATATATTTAGAAAAAGGAAAAGATGCTCTGCTTATGTATGCATATATAAAGCCAGCAAGTATATATATATATATTCTGAGGTTTTCGCGGGTGTTTGTATGTAGGTCTTTGGTTATTTGGGTTTTCTCCCGCGTAAAATTGGAAGTGTCTTGGCGACTTTTTGACGAAGTCTCATTCGTCATCTTCAGGCTTCAGCTTCGTGCTTCTGGGAGCAATGTGTAATTGCAGCTGTTTCTTCCTTTTTAACTGCTAGTGGGGGTTTGAACTGATTGGGTGGGAGCTTGGCTGTGCTCTGATTGGATGGGGTTTTTTTTGTGCTCTGATTGGATGGGGGTGTGTCCTGTTTGGGTGGGGGCTTGGTTGTGCTCAGATTATTGTGAGTTGCAGGGGGATTTGAACTGGTGAGTTGCATTGCTGTTTTTTGGCTTCGTGTTTGTGGTCGTGCTACATCTTCATAGTGGGTGTCTGTCTGCTGTATGTATGGATTGGAGGGTTTTGAAATGGCTAATGTTGCAGCTGCGGTCTGGCTTCTGGTCCTTGGTCGTGCTTCCTGATCAGTGTGGGTTTGGGTCTGCTTTCTGGGTGGATGTGTGGTGGTGACATCCTGTGTGAACCTCGTGAGTGTGGGTCTGGTGTCATTCCTCGTGTTAGGGACTCGTTTGTCAATAAGGGCGGGTTTCCAAATGGCTGGTAGGCGGGAGGTATCATCTCGTTTGTTCATGCTGTGTGGGCGTTTTTCTATCTCGATAGCTTCTCTGATTATTCTGTTATTAAAGTGTTCAGTTTTGGCGATAGTTCTGGTCTTTTTAAAGTCAATATCGTGTCCTGTGGCTTTAAGGTGTTGGACCAGGGAAGAAGTTGGTTCCTCTTTTTTGACTGAGTTCTTGTGTTCTTCAATGCGTGCAGTTATTCTTCTGTTGGTTTGTCCGATGTATGTGGTGGGGCAGGCGGTGCATGGGATTTCATATACTCCTTGATTTTCTAACTCAATTTTGTCTTTGGGGTTTCTTAGGATGGTGGATATTTTTTGGTTTGTGCAGAATGCTGTCTTGATGTTATGTTTGTGGACGATCTTGCTGATTCTGTCTGTGGTGCCTTTTATATATGGGAGGAGGGCTGTGCCGTTTTCTTGTTCTCTGTCTTGTGTTTTAGTGGGGGGTTCTTTTTGGATTAGTTATATATATTCGACAGTCCCATGAAATATCTTCCAAATTCATGTATCTAATGAAGAGGATTCTGGCCTTTAAAAGCTGATCTATAGTAATTAGTCTTACAAATCTCACAAAACTTTGTGATTGTCATTTGTTCAGCCATCAGTGATCATGGCTAGAATACCACATTTCCATGGCTTCTGACATAATAGAGCCATTTGGCCCATCTAAGTTGCCAAGTGTTGAGTAGCAAAAGCCAAGCCCTATAAAGCATGCATGAACCAGCCTTTGCTTTATAGGAAATAAGTTTTAGATTGAAGTAATTCTTTCCAAGCATAACGTTTTTGCTATTTTATAGCTTTTTCTCATTCTAACAATGTGTCTGAGTACCAGATTTTCTATTTCATCCTGTCATATTTCAGCAAATTATTGTATGGGCTCTCTGGATTTTAGAATTTCTGTTTTCAGTCTAAGCAATATACTTATTTATAATATTTAATGACAATATTTTTTCAAAATAGTCAGACATTGTGCTGCTTAAGAGCATTTGCTTGCCCATGGCCTTGCTCATTTGTTTTTCTTGTTCTTTTCCTTCCTCCTGTTACACGTAGCATGAAGCCAGTGTGTCTAATTTCATCAGAGAAATTTTAGAGGGCATGTCATTCATCTCCCTCTTTAGAAGCAAGTTATCACAACTACTGTAGTCTCAGCCATTCTAGCTATGAAAGATCTGTTCAAATTATAGGCTGAAGCAAGTTGCTGCTGCGTTGCTGCTCAACCTGTGGGATTTTAGCTGGTGGCTGGTTCTATTTAGATTTTGGATTTATATCAGCACTGAAAACAAACCAATTGAAAGCAATGTGTATGTAAAGGGACTGATGTACAAAGGAAGGAGGAAGAGCAAGGAAGTGGATTGCCATAATTCCATCAGAATAAAAGAAGCAATGAAGAATGAGTTATACTAGGCAGAGTGCAGAGCAGAGCAATTCTCTGCACTCTGCCTAGGGGACTGGATTAGGGACTGGAGGCTTAAGTATAGAAAGAACAGTTGCTGGAATTGGGTATATATTTTGTTTAAGGAATAGAAGGACTCAGGTTGACATAATAGCAATGTTCCAATATCTCAGGGGTTGCCTCCAAAGCACCTGAGGGTAGGACAAGAAGCAATGGGTGGAAACTAATCAAGGAGAGAAGCAACCTAGAACTAAGGAGAAATTTCCTGATAGTTAGAACAATTAATCAGTGGAACAACTTGCCTCCAGAAGTTGTGGATGCTCCATTACTGGAGGTTTTTAAGCAGAGATTTGCCAACCATTTGTCTGAAATGGTATATGGTTTCCTGCCAAAGCTAGGGGTTTGACTTGAAGATCTCCAATGTCCATTCCTGTTATTTTATTTGTGATTCTATTTGAATAGGCCCATGAAGATGATATAGACCAATAATAGGATAAAACTGTTTCACATTAAGAATATTCTATTGTGTGCTGTTTCTACAATAGCTGGCAGAGGCTACTTAAACTAGTAAATTGGCTTTAACATTTTCATAATGGTTTTCTTAATACACACATTTTTGGAGTACTCTTCAAACAACCTATACATGTCCACTTTGGAGATATGTGAAACAAAAGGAGCATTGGGGTATGTTTCATGTATTAATTTGGAAATGATAATTACATATACTTTATATTAAATAAGCAGGGCAATTAATACAGAAGACCTGGTGCTTTATAGTGAATGAATACATTATAGAATGGATACAGAATCAGTATGGAATGAGTACAAAATCAGTATGGAATGAGTATAGAATCAGTATGGAATGAGTATAGAATTAGTATGGAATGAGAACTGAATCAATAACTGAGAACATGGTCCTCTGGGACACAGCAGGCCAGTTATGCACAATCAAGGTGCTTAGACAAAAGAAGAAGACAGCTTAGAGCTGAAGAAGCTTCTTAGATAAGAAGCTAAACGTCTTCAAAAAACCCCCAGAAAAAACACCTTTGGGACAAGCATGATCTGAATGACTGACAATCTCCATAGACATTTAGAGAAAAGAAGTTATTTCTTATTCCTGCTTCATCTGCTGAGTTACCACCATGGTTGTTTAGGAAACAGATCTCCTTGGTTTAATTCAATATCCCAAGTCCAAACTCCTATTAGATATGAAACTGACTGTCAAATTTACATTATCGTATTATTTTAAATATAAAATGCAAGGGAGATTCTTGGAGGATTAATAAATAAAACCCAACAAATAAATAACTGCTTGGCAAAATTATGTAGCAGATGGGACATTCAAAGTCAGCCAGAAAGTTAAAGTAACATGGAACTTTTGAAGTTCAATGAGCTTTGTTAGCCGCCAAGAAGGAACTAGCAATCTTTGGGAGAGAACCAAGAATGGATAAGAAAGGGAAAAACCAGGCAATCTTTACATGGAATAGTTTTTGCAAGGTCACGCTTGGAAACTTAATATGGATTTTTTGGGGGAAAAACCCACTAATTACTAATAAAAAATCACTTTTGAGGGTATAATTTTTGAGCTCCTATAATTTAAAATGGACAAAAACACACTTCTGAGAGATTTTCTTCTTCGATACTCCTTGGGGGCATAAAAAGGAAACAGTGTCAAGTTGTCATGAGACAGAAAACAGAGTAAGCATTATTTGCCCTTTCACCTAGCAGTTTGTAAACAGAGATTAAATTAGCAGTCTGTTGTCTACACCTATGAGCAGTGTTTTAAGACATAAATTATCTTGAGAAATCTTGTGTGTTTAGGAGGAGATGAAACCATTTGCAATAAAGGAAGCATGTTTTTACTTTACAAAAACAAAAAACAAAAAATGGACCTAAGGAAAACAAGATATTTAAAAAAAAAAAATTGCATTTGCGGCCAGATTTTTAATTGATTTTTCAGATTCAATCCGCTTCCTGTATATATTTTTTGGAGGGAGGGGGGAATAAACTAGTTTTGAGAATTACTTTTAGAAATTTGTAAATTTCTAGCTATTCTGTTTTTTCAGGTAATTTAGGTCAGATATTCAAAATAAGTACAAAGTTATAATCGCAGGGTGTAAGAAGATAGTAGGATATTGGGGGCCATTCTGATGATAAATCTGGAAGTGGCTGAATCTTTAACTTATAAATCCTAAAGTTGATAAAGATATAATCAAAATAAAATACATATACACATACACATTCATATACACTTAGACATATGCTTATGTGCATGTACACACACACATCTATAATTACAGGTAGGCAGCTGCTGCATAACACACCAGACTTAACAATAGTTGATAAAGACAAAAAAATATGGATAGTGGATGTGGCAATACCTGGAGGCAACAGAATAGAAGAGAAGGAACTAGAGAAAATATCAAATGAGGGATCCTTGCTCTCTGACTTGTTTTCTTGCAAACATTTCATTACCCAAACTAATTACCCAAATTACCCAAATTAATGCTGGTAGATAACAAACTACAAAGACCTGCAAATAGAAATAGAACAACTATGGCAAAAGGAGGCAAAGGTAGTACCAAAAATAATAGGTGCCTTTGGTGAAATCCCAAAACACCACTGGCATTGACAACTTCACCATCAGTCAATTGCAAAAAGCAGCTTTATTTGTAATGACTGTGTGATGAACCATTATATAAATGTAATAAAAGAGAAATACAGAGGTATAACTAGAATCTGGACATACAAATATCATACAGTATATGCATATATGGTTATACTTGGGGCATATAAAGCAGAAGGTTTATATCTATAAGTTTATTGGCACTGAGATACAGTTTGTTAAAGTTCATAGAAGTTATAATCCTTGTTAACCTGGCTAATGGCAAAGGGCTGTGAAAATGGTGTTCCCCAAATATCTGCAGATTAGGATATATAGTTATCAGAAGAGATGTTTACCTTTGGATTGGGAGGTAGGAACAATCAGAAATTGGAGAAACTTATAGAGAGACAAAGCAGTGTTAATCATAGAAGCATCAATTGTAAGGGATGGTACTCCCTGCATTTTAAAAGAATACAAACTAAATGCCTAGTAGTGCTACTTCCTTGTCATAAGCACCGAAGCGCTTCCATGGTGAAAGGATGAACCAGTGACACCACTGTTTTCCAGGGGATGCCCAGTTGGGGACTCCTTTCATGTCCCCATTAATGAGCCCATGAAATGAGCCCATTCATTTATCTGCTTGCAGTCACCCACTTTCAAATTTCTGGGGCAGCAGGAGCTCGAGTGTGACAGGAGCTCATCCTATCCCATAGCAACAGGTCTCCAACGAAAACCTGCTGATTGTCAGTCCAGCATTTTAAGCTCCAACTAAATGTCTGACAGATGGTTATCTAGTCTCCTGTCCAAACTTATCCAAAAAAGGAGAGACCCTTTAACTTTCTTGGCAAATTCATTCTATTGCCATCATTAATTTCTTTTTTCTTTTTTTGCTTGGGTAACTTTTTCTAACCTTAGATTAGAATCTACCTTTCTGTGATTTAACTCATTATTCCACATCTTATACTATGCAGTGACAGAAAATGTTCAGGTCAAGGTATTGAATTTTGGGTATTTGAAGACTTATTATTTTCCCATTGATCCTGGCTTCTTGGTTTCTTCAATTTCTGTTCATAGAACTTAATGTCTAGCTCTGTGATCATTCTCTGTGCTTTTTTGAATTTGTTCAGTCTGCTCCTGATTTTTCTGCCCAATTTTTCTGTCATAGCAGTTTTCATGTATTTCCTCTATTACTATACTTTACTATACTTTCGTCTATTACTATACTTCATCCAAGTTATTAATGAAAATATTGAAAACTACAATGGTGAGGAGTGAATCTTATGGCATCCCATTCAATACATCCTTTCAGTTTGATAAAGAACTACTAGGGAGTCCTTTTTAGTACAACTTTGAGCTAGTCATTTATTCACTTCAATGTCACACTCCATCTTACGTTTAACTAGTTTAGTACCGGTAAGTCATGAGATACTTTGCTGAAATCAAAATACATGACATTTACACAATTTTCACAATCTTGCAAGGAATTATTCAGTCAAATAAATGTGATAAGTTTAATTTAGCAAGACAACTTCCTGCTCACTTATGTTAATAATCACATTGTTTCATAGTGCTTCCCAGATACGGTTATTCAGCCTTTTACAGGTATTAGTATCAGACTGAAATGTCAATAGCAACTTTTTTTTTTATCTTTTTGAAAATAATGAAAGTTTTTTATCCTTGATTTTCCTTTTCTCAGTTCTCCATGATTGATCAAGGCAATGCATAAATGTTTGGTCAAATTATCACAAGATTCATTTTTCAGATCACTCTGCCTATTTTTGGAGAATCAGATTCTAAATAAATAGATATTTCTTGATCATGTTTCAATCTGAAGCTTCTTCCTTCTATTTACAATTGCCTGATGAAGCACATTCACCACTGTTCAGAGGCCAAATTTTTTGGAACATATATAAATAACTCTTCTTTTTGTTCTTGGCATCCTTGTTCTACTGCATCTTTTTCTTTGGTTTTCCTGATCCCATATTTACACACATAAGTACACATATGTACTTTTCCTTGGTGACTTGCCCAGACCTCATATATGTATTTTTCCTTGCTGACAGCCGTGTTGCACTCCTTGTATGAATATTTTCTTCATTTTAGACAGACCCTGGAATTTTTGTGCAGGCACATTTGCTATTTTTGTTCTCCTTTATTTTTTTTTTTCATTGGAACGCTTTGTAGTTATGTTTTCAGTATCTTGTTTTTAAGGAACAACATCTATGTTATGGTCCTTTTTTTCTACCTTCTTTTGTACTGGATCCTATTTAACACTGCTATTATTTATCATTAAATGCCACATTTTTGAAGCACACAACAATTAATCTTTCTTTAAATTCTAGAATGATAGCATTATAGTATATGTTCTGTCTCGCTCAGTGTTCCTACAATGGGTCCATTTCCTTGCCTAAGTCTTTTATGGCAATCATCTCAGTTTAAAATCTTGATAGCACTGCTTGGAAATTATTAAAACAAATGTAGAGCTATCAGATCAGGCATGGGTGGGCTTCAGATCCTTTAGAAATGGGTTTGCTGCCCCGTTGCTGGGTGTGTGCGCCCATGTGGCCCTGGCCTAGTCGGCTGCCTGCACCACGGTGGGAGGTGGTGGGTTTCACCCTCCCCAGGCTCCAGAGGCTTTCCTTGAGCCTCCAGGAGGGCAAAAACTGCTTCATCCAGGATTCAGAGGCCCTCTGGGGGCCAGAAAGAGGCCTGTTTCTGGACTTCTGGAACTTCAGGAGGCCCATTTTTCACCCTGCCCAGACTCCGGAGGCTTTCCTTGAGTTTCCAGGAGGGTGAAAACAACTTCCTCGGGGGTCTGGAGGCCCTCCGGAGACCGGAAACAGGCCTGTTTCTAAACTTCCCGAACCTCCAGTAGGCCAGTTTTTTGCCCTCCCAGAGGGCAGCCCCTGCACTTACCTGGAATGATGAATGGGCTGCTTGGAGACTCCTGGGAAGAGTGTGGTGGGCATGGACAGCCAGGGGTGGCGTTTGAGGTTTCGCTGAACCCCGGCGATTCTTGGCTAGAGGAGCACCTGAACCCTGCCAAACTCCCACGACCCTGCCCTTGAGATCAGGTTTGCATAAATCTGAATGACCTCTAAATGCAGTAAAGAGAAAGGCAATTGATGCCATCAAATGGTCATCCAGATGTTTGCAATCTAAATCAGGTAGACCTAACAAACTACTAATGTTTTATTATTCAATGCTCTTTCTAACTGTCTAATGATTCATTTATAAAGATATGAAAAAGAGTATGGAAATGAGAAGGGGTGTGTTTGTTGATTGAAAAATATATCTTCTTATTCTTTTCAAAAAAGGAAAATATATTTCTTGACTAGTATAGTTAATGATTAAAATGCAGTGCTGTGAACAGAATTGCTGGAGTTGGGAGCCAATATCTTATGTAAAAAGTTATTAATAGAACTCAGTAAAAACTTACATATTGTATAATTATCAGATTCCACAAAAATAAAAAAACAATACTATAATATATTGGGAGCTATTCTTTCATCTTCTAAACACTCAGACTACTATATTTGCTTCTATAGCTTTAATTTTATTTAATTTTCTTTATGCTCACCTGTACATTTATATTAAAGCCTGTCTCAAAAGCACAATTTATAACACATAAGGCAGGGGAATCCAGCAGTTTCTGATAGGTTCTGGAGAACTGGTAGTGGAAATTTTGAGCAGTTTCAAGAACTGGTAGCAGAAATTTTGAGGAGTTCAGAGAATTGGAAAATACCATCTCTGGCTGGCCCAAGGGAATGGAGATTTTGCAATATTCTTCCCCCAGGAGTGGGGAGGGAATAGGGATTTTGCAATCTCCTTCCCTTACCACATCCACCAAGCCACATGATGCCCACCAAGCCACGCCCACAGAACCAGTAGTAAAAAAAATTGGATTTTACCAGTGACATAAGGGGTTTCATACGGTACAAAAATTAGCTCTAGAGTGTGCACAGTTTGTACTCTAAAGTCCTTTCTGCAAAACGTTTCCCTTACTTATAAGTTAGAAAGAAATATGAGGAAATTCACCACATATCTAAATGTATATATGTTAATTTAAATGCAAATGCCACAAAGTTACTGCTTTATTTGTTGCCTTCATTACAGAATTTTTTGGCAGCCTTGAACATCATACTGAGTTCAATTGCACAAGGTTCTCTATAAAAACTGAAAAAAGTACTGTCTTTTTCTCTTAATTCTTGGAAAGGGCCAGACAGGAAACAAAGGCAAATGGAAATTAAAACAAAATCACCCTGTTTGCATTTATTACTTAGACCTCTGGCCTGCTGTGCTCCCAGCAAATATATTAGAAGGATCATAGCTCAAAGGTTGAACACAGAAGGTCCAGGTTCAATCCCTTGCACCTTGAGTTAAAACAGGATCAGGTGTCAACACTGATGAAAAATATCTCTGCTTAAGATCTTGGGGAACCATTTCTGAATCCAATAGGGAATGGTCTTGCTTTGTATAGCAAGCAATACAAGCATTATCAGCCAGTTTTAAAACCATGAAGAATGTGTCTCAGTAGTCCACCAGTAACTGCCATTTCTACATAGGATTGAAACTGTCCTGAAAACAACATCATCCCTTATAGCCATAAATAATTCTGAGTCCTGGAAGACCACCAAACTGTATAGGTGCTTCTTTAAGGAGAGTTCAGTTTCTCTTCACTTCCATAATAAATAAGTTTGGCTTAGCACTTTTCTATAGCACTTTAATTTGATCTGATTTAAAATTCAATTTGTCCACATCTATTCCCAAATTACCTGATATAGGTAAGCATGGTATAGGTGGACTTACAACCACAATCAGGAAACAAAATTTCTGTTGTTAAGTGAGACAGTTGTTCAGTGAGTTAAGCCCCATTTTACAACATTTCTTGCCACAGTTGTTAAATGAATCACTGTGTTTGATAAGTTAGTAACGTGGTTGTTAAGTGAATCTAGCTTCCCCATTAACTTTGCTTGTCAGAAGGTCACTGGCAAGCCTGAAGCTGACCTGGCTGTGGCTGTTTCCTTTTCTTGTGAGGAGGTCTGTTTCCTATGGGGGTTTCTCTCCACATGGCTTCGGGTTGACACAGCTTGGAGCTGAAGGGGGGTAGAGGTAGATGTGGTTTTGTAGTCAAAACAACATAGTTTTCTGATGAGTCAGGGACATTCCAATGGCTGGCTGGTCAGAAGAGGAGGAGAGATGTTACCAAGCAACCACCTAGTATCCAGATTGGACAATGTGATTTATTGTTTTGAAAAAACAGGACTTTTTACTTTTTACTTTTCTTTTACTTTTTAATGTGGTGGAAAGCGCGGGAACATTTAGAGTTGGCTTTCCATCAGTTGTGCCAAGATGATATCTCCTAATAAAGCTGTTCTTTGAGGAATCAACCTGCCTCGGAGTTCTGTCTACAATGGGTGTATTACTAGGAACGTTGACAGTCACAAAAGGGGATCACATGACTCCAGGACACAGCAAAGGTCACAAATATGAACCAGGTGCCAAATGTCTGAATTTTGATCAGATGATCATAGGGATGCTGCAATGGTCATAAATGTGAAAAATGGTCATAAGTGAGATTTTTCAGTCACATTTGTAGCTTTGAACTGTCACTAAATAAACTGTTGTAAGTCGAGGGCTGCCTTTATTTTATATGCACTTGGTACTTTAGGAAAATCTCCAGATAACAACATGAAAAAAAAGCCCAAGGCTCCTTTGATGTCCGTGTGCATGGACTGGAGTTTAATAAGGACAAATTTCTCTAAAAAACCCTGCAGGAACCACTACTACAGAGTGCCATCTCAAACCTATTCCACTGGGAAACCTGGCAGTTTTACATGGTTAATAGTGCAAGAAAACAGAATCAGACTTACTCATCAATTTATATTATATATCAGATCAAACTCAAGGTGCAGGGATCAGATTCATCCTGCAGGGTGCTTAGATCTGATCCACAGTGCTGACCTGGAAACAGTGAAGGACTAGCCCACGGTGTCTCTGAAAATGGAGCTCGGGAGGGTTTTCACTGGCAGAGGGTTGTAGGAGGCCATTGCAGATGAAAACTGAGCTTGGAAGCCCATTTTCACTGGCAGAATGCTTGGGCCATCACTTGCATCCCTGACATGAGTGATGTCGAGCTGGCCACGCCCCCCACATCCCCCCCAAGCTCAAACACAATGCTGATGTGGCCCTCAATGAAATTGAGTTTGACACCCCGTTATACATCATTCAGACTGAACTGCATCCAAAAAATGAGCGTCATTCGAACTATTGTGGTTTCACCCAGCATGATATTCAATAACAGAGTGATAATTAACTGAGAATCAAGTATGTTTAAATTTGTTTTTCTAACAAAGGTTTAAATACTAGAATCATGGAATGAAAGCAGTGTTACCAAGGACTACCTAGGTATAGTAATTTAAATCTCCAGACCAGATGAATTGCACTTTTGGCAAGGAACTTACTGATGGTCTGGCTGAAACTTCATTATCTTTGAGGAATGAAAGACAGCTAGAGAATGCCATTGTTGACGCTAATTTCAGAAAGGGAGAAAAACAGGATCAGGAAACGAGAGGTCAGTCAGCCTGGTACTGACCTCTGAAAAGATTTCATACTTAATCACAAAAGTCTGATCTGTGAGAACCTTGAAAATAATGTAATATTTGCTAGAAATCAAATACGATATGCCAAGAACATTATTATTAAAATTATTATTAATTATAATTAACATATTAGCTTGTAAAAATAATAAAGGTATGATACAAATAAATAAATAAAATAGTTAAATTAATATTAATAAGTAAAATAGTTAATATTTATAAGTAAAATATTAAAATTAATTAACAAGTCTTATCTTCTCTTTCTTTTGGATCAGGGCATTTTCCTAGAATTTTATGAGACTGCACATTGATTTCAGCAAAACAGTTAACAATATTACCCGAAGATTATGTGACTAGCCAGCTAGTTAATTATAACCTGGATGCCATCACAGTTACTTCCATACTCAACGGTCTTAAAAATTATCTTCAAAAGTGCCCATTTATCAAACTTGAAGTGGGTACTAAGTGCCACAACTTTCAGTCCTGGGTCTTGCATGTTTCAGTATTTTTATTAAATGATTTGGAGGAAGAGGTGGAGGGAATGGTTGCGATATTTTCAGGTGGCACAAAATTGGTTGCTAATAATCTAGGATATAAAAATAAAATTCAAAATAGTTTTGAGATTTTAGGGAAAAGGATGGGGAAAAAAGTCTTTGAATAACAGTTCATTATTAACTAAATACGAGTCAGCAGTGTGATGGGACTGCAAAAATGGTAACGTGAGTGTAAAGTATAAGAGTTTGTTGGCTCACAGGTTGTCATTAATAAGTGGTTTTTAAGCAGCAATCCTGCACAAACATTAATCAAGCTACACATAATCACCTTTTCTTCATTCTATTATTACTGCATTTTTATTTAGTTTTAGCATATTTAGAGAATGCATAATTGAGTATTGACTATCTTTTTGGGATTTAAAATTATTATTTATGGAATCTCAGAATTGAAGAAAACCTTGTATATTATTAAGTCAATTCTTTGTTATACAGGGAATCTCAGGCTAATTTAACAACAGTTTTCTGACATATCTTTTTTAGCTGTCCTGCATGGCTATAGTTCTGTTGGTGTGAGTAAGCAAATGGAGTGAAAAATGGAGAAATGAAGTCAGTTCTGGCCTTGAAGGGCAGCTTTGCTGTTGATAAGACTGATAAGTTGATTTGGTTGTTAACCTTGGCTGATCTGATGTCATGCAGAGACACCAGTGTCATTGGCCCAGTCTGTTGTTCAGGACTAGAATCCTAGCAAGAGATCTACCTCCTCAGGATCAGAATCCTAGCAAGAGATCTACCTGGGGGCTATGAGGTCAGTCGGGCTAAAAATTAGAGAAGGAGAGGAGAGAAAAACACTGTGTGAAATGGAATAGCTAGACAAAAAATTGGAGAATAAAGTTATGTGAATGTGCAAAGCAGTTGGTGACTCTTCATTGAGAAGGAACAAGAAAGAAGGTAGTTTCCCTCTAAGAACCACAGAGATAATATCTTCACCAAAGGGCATAAATATGAAGGAGGGAATTGGATGGCTATAGGCAGCAGCTTCTCTCAAAATTCTAGAGAGGAAGGAGGTTGGTTATTGCTGAAACCAGGGGTGAAATCTAAAAATTTTCCCTACCGGTTCTGTGGGTATGGCTTAATTGGTGGGCGTGGCTTGGTGGTCAGGTGACCGGGTGGGCGTGGCCAATAACAATAAATAATAAAAATAATAAACGAAGTACATAAAACAATAACAGGTACCAAAAACCAACACACAACACAACACAACACAACACAACTGACTCACAAATAATGTAAAAGCAGCTGCACTTCAACCAAAATGGCCCCTGCAACAAGCAGGAACCTCACACAGCCACAAAAAGCTCAAAAACCAACCTTCACACTTTACACACACACACACACGCAACACAACACAACACAACTGACTCATACACACACACAAAATGCCACATACAGCTTTGTGAAATTTTGTATGTTTGTGTAGTTAGACTGAAACACTAAAGAAACACACCAAACATTACTCAAAAAGCTGCACAAATATTTTATTATTTTATTATTTTATTTTATTTTATTTATATTTTTAGATAAAAGCCGTTAAATTTAAAACTTCCTTAACTTTAAATTGCTATGTTTAAATTAAAAACTCCTAAAAAATCCTCCAATTAACTATTGTTTTAAAGTCCCCCCCCCAGTTACTTACCCAATTGAAGGGACAAGGCAGGCAGATTGAGTTGCTCACTGATGAGATGGATTGCAGGCAGGCAGATTGAGTTGCTAGCTGATGCAATTGATTGCAACAGCTGAAGCAAAGCAAGACAGTGAATGAGCCTGAAAGAAGCAGCAAGCTGCCAAGTATGCAAGTGGGGACCGGGCGATTGGGTGGGCATGGGTGGGTGGGGCAGGGATTTTTGCTACCGGTTCTCCGAACTACCCGCCCCCATCGCTACCAGATCGCTCGGTCCGAACTGGGAGCATTTCACCCCTGGCTGAAACCCTGATCTCTGGAGAAGAACTGGGCAGAAGACCCCAAGAGAAGTTCTGTCTCCAGTGGAGAAGCAGTCAGTGTTCAGCCCATTTCTTTCTTTTCAATGTCTCTCTTGTCAAGTCCAGAATTTAGGAAATGAGTGTCATGGAAGTAATGACCGTGCACTGCATTATTGTATGCCGTCTTGGCCAAAGGCAATACATCTGCCCAATTAATTTGCACCTTGACATAGCACCTTAAGTATTGTTCTATCATTGTGTTAGCCTGTTCCCCGCCCCATTGGTACTCGGATGACAATGAGATGGAGAAAAAGGGGGAGAAAGCAGGAGAATCAGAGGAGAGGAAATTTAGGAGGAAATCTGGCACCATGTAAACAGTGGTACAACCAATACTGTAAATTTATATTACTGTATATAGCAAAAAACATAAAAGTCTCCACTGTTGTTTTTTTATTTCTTTTTGTCACAACAGTATACACAAAAAATTGTCATAGATAAAACAACATATCTTGAAGAATATATATATATATATATATGTAAAAAAATATGCATCAACTATATCAATTTGATATAATGAAGGGAACAATAGGACAGGAACTGTAGGCACTTTTGTGCTCTTATGTATGCCCCTTATAGCCCTCTTAGGAATGGGGTGAGGTCAATAGTAGACAGTTTTTGGTTGAAGATTTTGGGATTTTGAGTAGAGACTATGGAGTCAGGTAATGAGTTCCAAGCATTAACAACTCTGTTACAGAAGTCATATTTTCTGCAATCAAGTTTGAAGCGGTTGACATTTAGCTTGAATCTATTTTTTGCTCTTGTAATATTGCGATTGAAGCTGAAGTAGTCTTTTATAGGAAGGATATTGCAATAGATGATTTTGTGTGTTAAACACAGGTCATGTCGAAGTCGACGGAGTTGTAAGTTTTCTAATCCCAGGATTTCAAGTCTGTTGGTATAAGGTATTTTATTGTTTTCGGAGGAGTGAAGAACTCTTCTAGTAAAATATTTCTGGACTCTTTCTATTGTATTTATGTCAGAGATGTGGTATGGGTTCCAGACGGATGAGCTGTATTCAAGAATAGGTCTGGCAAATGTTTTGTATGCTCTAGTTAGTAGTGTAGAGTTTTTAGAAAAGAAGCTGCATAAAATTAGGTTTACAATTCTTAGGGCCTTTTTTGCTATGTAGTTGCAGTGGGCTTTGGCATTAAGGTCATTTGATATGAGAACTCCAAGATCTTTGACAGGGTTGGGGTCATCAGTTAGGTAATGTCCATCAAGTTTGTACTTGATGTTAGGGTTCATATTTCCAATATGTAAGACTGAGCATTTGCTGGTTGAGATTTGGAGTTTTAGACCAATCGGAAATTAAGTCGAGGTCTTCTTGAAGGGTAGAAGTATTATTAGAGCTTTAAATAGTTTGACATCGTCAGCAAAGAGAACACAATAACTTGAGATGAGGTCGCAGAGATCATTTATGTATAGTATGAAGAGTGTTGGTCCAAGAACATTACCTTGGGGAACGGCACTTTTGACAGGAACAGGATTAGATATAGAGTTGCCAATTTTGACCACTTGTTGTCTGTTTGACAGGAAGGCATTTATCCAATTGTGAAGAGGTCCCGAAATGCCGTAGGATTTTAGTTTGAGGAGTAGTTTATCATTACTACTGAATCAAAAGCTTTGCAGAAGTCTATGTAGATTGCATCTATCGTTTTTCCTTGATCAAGGTTGGTAGTCCATATGTTTTTGCAGTGGAGAAGTTGTAGGTTACAACAGAGGTTCCCAATCTTTTTCGCCCGCGGCTCCCCCGGAAATCCGACCTGCAACTGCGCATGCACACCAGACGCCCCAGAAATGGCGCATCAGCGCCAGACCCAGCGGGCGCAGATATTCCGCGGCGCCCCATGACGATAGCGCGGCTCCCTGGGGAGCCGCGGCTCACACTTTGGGAATCACTGGGTTACAAGACAATTTTTTTCTGAAACCAAATTGTTTATTAGAGAGAAGGTTGTTTGTTTCAAGATGGAGTGTAATGGATTGGTTTATGATGGATTCCATTACTTTGCATGAGACACAACATAGAGAGATAGGTCTGTAATTTTCAACAAGGCTTGGATCTCCTTTTTTGAAGATAGGGATGACTGTGGCTAGAGACCAGAGTTTTGGAAGGAAACTAATTTTGAAGGCTTTATTAAAGATTACGCTTAGGGGTTCAGCTATATTAATTGAAAGTTTTTTTAAAAAGTATGCACATAGTCCATCTGGTCCAATAGATAATGATGGTTTCAGGTTGCGAAGGGCTTTCTCAACATTATCTTCTGTGAAGTCTATGTGTGTTAGGTCGTTGTTATCTTCTGTGGAGTCTATATGTGTTGAGTTGTTGTTAACATTTTAGAATGTTTTGATGTTATATGTTGATTGCCACCTCTTGCAAAACAATACACGTCAAAAAGAAGCCTGTTATACTGTGACACTAAGATTTCATGATTTTGCTGTACAGAATTAAACATGAAATTTGGAGCACATGGAACCCAGTTTGATTCGTTATTCAATAAAATGAGCCTGCCAAAATCACAGTCCACCTATTGTGGGGGGGCTACCATCTGTCTAATTGCCCTATTTTAAAAATCATGGCTCTAAAAAAGGCTGCCAGGAAGAGATGGTTTATAGAGCACTTACTGGGCAGCTGCATATAAAGAATGTGCTCCATGACCTCTGAGACAGAGGCTTCACAAACCTACTCAGCTCGTCTTCCTTTTGGTTTTTAAAGGGAGACATTGTCCACTCCTTTCCAGCTGGTATGCAATTGGGTCAACTTCCAATGACAGTTTGGAATGCATTAATATAATACATTAATGATCCTAGTTAATTTCATGTTTGATTAACTCTCAGATTAAGCTGTAAGAGATTTTTTAAGGAATCATAAGAAACCCATCCTTAATAGATATTAACACCTATCAGTATTTCAAGGACAGGAGAAATGGATGGCCAGCATACTTTTGAAAAGGGATGAAAAGGACAATTGATACATATATAAATAGCAACTATAGATTTTTTTATTTTTATTTTTATAAAAAATGAGAATTCATTTGTAGGAAGTTTTAAACGAAGACTTAGCAGGCATCTGCAATTGTATCCAATCAGAGGTGGGTTTCAGCAGGTTCTGATCAGTTCTGGAGAACCGGTAGCGGAAATCTTGAGTAGTTCGGAGAACTGGTAGTAAAAATTCTGACTGGCCCCGCCCCCATCTATTCTCTGCCTCCCGAGTCCCAGCTGATCAAGAGGAAATGGGGATTTTGCAGTAACCTTCCCCTGGAGTGGGGTGGGAATGGAGATTTTACAGTATTCTTCCCCTGCCACGCCCACAAAGCCATGCCATGCCCACAAAGCCACACCCACAAAACGGGTAGTAATTTTTTTTTGAAACCCACCATTATATCCAATGTATCCCACATGGAACAAGAGTTAGATTTGATGATTTTGGATCATCAGAATCTCCTGGGAGTGAACAGTGAGTTACCCTGCAATACTGCAGTCTAATACTGCGCCACCATGGCTCACAATGCACATACAAATGAGGCAAGGCTTGCGTTATGACACTACGGCAATGATTTTGAAATCTTTCTTTTGTGTAATAATTTTATTAAAGATTACAGTTACCACAATAAAAACTATTACAAATTAAAAAAAAGAAAAAAATTACGGAAAAGGAAAAATAGAAAGCAAAATAGAAAAGAAACAAAAATAAGAATAAAGAAAAAGAGGATATAAAGAAGTGGCTTCCCCTTCATTACTAGGATAAACAATTTTAGACATTTATCACTTTCTCTTAAAACATAACAAATTATTTCTTGCCATATCCCATTTCCTATCTATGAGCAAATCGATACAACTTCCTCATTTCAGTCTGATTTCAGAAAAAGTCCATTAAAAAGTACCAGAGATAAAAACATATCTATCTTAACCTTGATCCAATAAGACAACTTTACATTTCTTCTTTTATTTCTAATAATCTTGATCCTCAGCTCCACCAAATTGATATATTTCCATTTTTTCTTTATCCCTTCTCAAAAAGTGCTCCAAATCTTTAACAAATCCAATTTTAAATCCAATATGGGAAAATTATTTGGGCCACTCTTTTGGTTTGATATTTATATACCCTTTTAATTTTAAAGACAGTATCTGGTTTCATTTGTATGTCTGGTGCCACATCTTTTTCCATGTCATTTGTCTAACTCATCATTTTAAAATCCATTTTCAACCCAGCCTCTATCTTTTGAGGCAGAATTTGTCACCCTTCCCTAACATCATTTTAAAAGAATGTATAAAGGCAGACACTATTAAAATTAACTTCCGGGTCCATTTATCAGAAATATTGTTCACTATATTCAAATGTTAAAATATTTTGCTTCATTCTGTAATTGCACGTTGGCTTTTAAATGTTCTTCTCCTTTAATTGTGATCTTTATTTTCCTCTAATTTCCTTTAGCGTCCAATTTTTATTCATTTCTTTTTTTGAAAAATTCAAAACAAAAACATTTCCCCATTGGAATTATCCATTACAATTTCCATTATTCATCAGGACCTTTAGTCTGTTTGTAACTTTCTAAAATCAAAAATTTAATCACCCTTTTGCTATTTATTCCAATTATTTTAAAGAAAAGTTTTAAACGTATAGTTAAACTCAATCCTTTTCTAAAGATTGAAGGAACTCACCCAGTACTATAACACTTCTTGATCCCAGGGTTCATAATAGCTTAAAAACAGTTACCAATCAATTTACAAAAGTGACTAGAAAAGGAAGTATGCAAACTTAGTATTCTTTCAAAGTCAATGACCTTGTCTTCCAGACCTCTAAACCTACGCGAGGTATAGCTATTTTGTGGTATAAAATAGTGTCAGAAGCCACTTTTTTCAATGCTGTTATAACTTTGAGCAGTATTTTAGAACTGTGCTAAGTCAAGGCTCGTGGCTCCCATGTGACACCACTCCTGCGCAGGCTGCACTGGCTTCCGGGTGCACTTCAAGGTACTGGTTACTACCTTTAAAGCGCTCCATGGCTTAGGACCGGGTTACTTACGGGACCGCCTACTGCTACCGATTGCCTCTCACTGACCCATGCGCTCCCACAGAGAGGGACTCCTCAGGGTGCCGTCTGCCAAACAATGTCGGCTGGCGGCCCCCAGGAGTAGGGCCTTCTCTGTGGGGGCTCCCACCCTCTGGAATGAACTTCCCCCAGGACTTCGCCAACTTCGAACCTTTCGCCGTGAGCTGAAGACATACTTATTCATCCGCGCAGGACTGGCATAGGGTTTTTAGTTTTTATTTGGTTTTAATTTTAGTGGGTTTTATTCTTTTAAAGATTTTAACTTGGGCCAAATCGAATAAGTTTTTTAAATAGTATTTTATTCTGTATTTATTATGTTTGTCTTGTTTTTATCTGGCTGTAAACCGCCCTGAGTCCTTTGGGAGAAGGGCGGTATAAAAGTTTGATTAAATAAATAAATAAATAAATAAGGACTATCTATAATCTGAGAGAAAAATCTTCTAAAAACCAGTGGGACTTCCGAACAGATTTGCACGGGATTTTGCTGCTGGGTGTTGTAGCAAAGGTAGATATGTCAATATGTGGCTGACTTTTAGGTTGAATAAGGATTTTCTTGTCTATCTACAAATGCAGAATGCACAGCAAACAATGGATATAATGGAAATATATTTTTCTCCAGCACTCTCCACTTAATTTCTTCAGTAATAAGTCTGAGGAGTACATACTTGAAAAGGCATTTAGTCCTTTTTTATTTAAACAACTGTTTACATTTAAACAATTCACATTTCTATCCTCATCCAACTTTAAATCTGACATTCTGCCAACAAAATCCTTTGAGGCTGTTTATGTTGGGTCAGTTCCTTTCCTGTTATCCATTTTCTTTTTTGCATGTTAGCATTTTAGACATTGCAGTTTTCTAGCTTTAATTTCCTTTCCCTATCTAATCTAGACCATTAACTGTCACATATCTCAGTTATTGTACATTCTGTATTTTTTTTAAAAAAGAAGTCAATGGAACTTATTTATATTGTTTGTACTTAAGGCTTCTTAGATGCTGGCATTTCTTATTTTAAAAGAAAAAAATTGTTTGAATTTGTATTCTTTGTTGAACTTGTATTCTTTGGGTATGCAAATATCATTAATAGAATTGTTGAACATCCAATATATTTGGCTTGGAGCTCCCGCCACACTCTTCCTCTTCATGTTTGCCAAGATCACCTGGATTCATTCTAAGGAGGAGTGAGGGTTACCTAAATTTGATAAAAAGAAAAAGAAAAAGAGAATTCAAGAAGTTGTTCACATAAACCTTATCAGTTTTTTTAATGGAAACTGGCACATAAGCAAGAACTGTTTAAAAGAATCTTTTTGAAAGAGGCCTAAGAGTGGAAGAAATGGCAGGTAATTGTCACACAAAAACACTTCAAATATTTGGTAAAAAATCTAGATATTTGTAAAATGATGATGATGGTAATAATAAGCCCTTCAACTAAAAAAAGAGGAGGAATTCAAAGAATTACTAGCTGAGTATATAGAACAGCATAAGAACAAGTGAATAAGGTTGGCTGCATTGAAAGTTGTTCCATAGAAACAGCTAGTACAAATATTAGAAGATGCCAATATCATAGCATCAAATGTAAACACTAGCTCACTTCAAGAAACAAACAAAGTAATGGACAGTACAGCTGCAGTTATAACTGAAATACCTAAGATACAAAATGAGCAAATAAAAAAAAGCCAAAGAGTATACCACCAATACAGAAAATCAGAATGGAAAATAAAATCAGCATGTTAAGATCAGATGCAAGCAAACTAGAACATGTAGAAAAAAAGAAGTTTGATAACAAGAAGACCAAAGAATATCTAATCAAGAAATATCACCTAGAAACAAGGAAGATCAAGGAAGCACTGGAAATAATAAAGTGGCAAATTACTGCTATAGCCAAGGAGATTAGCAATTAGAAGCTCAAATTACACATTATAGGCAAAAACCTAAAATTTCAGTCAAATTAGAAACATTTCTACCAATACACCAATAGAGAGAGTGTCTTGTCAACACCTGACGAAGAAGAAACAGTGCAATTCTGGATGTAGCTCAGGAGCAAACTCAAAGAAGATCAACAAGAATGCAGGTTGGATAAAGAGGTAGATATGAATGAAAATTAAAATAAAACAAAATAATTTGCTACAATAGCAGAAATGATGGAGAAAATGAAGGTCAAGAACTGCTTAGCACTATACGAACATGAACTGCATAGTTCCAGTTGAAACATTTGATGGTCTACACCAGGTCTGTTAAACTGGTGGCCTGTGGACCTGATGCATGACATGCAGGCCACACCACCCCGGCTCTGCTAAGGCAAAAAACATCACGATACATCATGATATGTCATGTGATGCAATCAGGTTTGACACCTGTGGCTTACACCCACTTGTTGTCAAGCAGTTTAACAGTATACTGCAACAAGGTGAAATTGAAGATTGATTAACATCTGGTAAAATGTAAGTGATAGAACATGGCAAAAGAAAGAAAACAGAAGACCGATAGCAGAGGCTATACCTCTGGGGCAGCACTTGAACACCATTGCTATTTACAAAATCAGAGTCAATTGAAAAAGGCAGCTTTACTTGCAACAGCTCATGTCTTATAATAATACCTTTAATATTACTAAACAACAATTTCTGCTCACCTCAGATCTTTGGGAAGGACTAGACAGGTGACAAAAATGCCACATCCATTCCAAACATCTGGCCGACATGTGACCAACCATAATAGTAATGAATACCATCAAGCAACAACATCTACCTACCTGAAATCCTTGGGAAAGACTCAATAGATGGATACAAATGTAAATCCAGTCTAATGTCTAGTTAACTGTGCAACCAATTATATTAATAAAGTTTTAAATGCTTTAGTGGTTGTTTCAGATAGTTAATTATAATTTACTCCTTGTTTTATTTATTTATTTACTTGATTTGATTTGGTGCTACCTAACTGTAAATGACTCTGGATTGCTGAAAATACACCAAAAATATGTCAATACACTTGATAATAGCTGACAATGCACCAATAAAAGTTTCAATATTAACATTTTGTTTTTTTAATTCTTGTAATTGACCTTTGTCAAGTTGATGGTATACTCTTCAATAATGCTTTACTGTATATTTTGCTCATATTCTTGACTACTGATGACTAGGAATTCAAAAGTATTTCATATAAGTATTCAATGGCTCTAAGTTTCTGCAATTGGGTCATTTATGGACTTTTCATAACATAGACTTGACTACTGAAATCAGAATTGGTAATGGTTGAATATTTCTTTCCCCAGTAAGGGATTATGCAAAGCCACTGTGAACTAATACATCTATCTCAACATTTTTAGATGCTCACAAATGGAAAAATTCCTGAAAAGTTATCAAACTAAGAAACGTCTCCAGTTATAAAAGCATTTGCTGTGTGAGTTTGAGGTAGAAGTAATGGAATAGAGATAACAATATGATCACTATGCTAGAACAAAAAAATGCTATCTACAGCAGATGTGGCAAACTCAAGGCCCAGGGGCCAGATCTGGCCCGCAAGGTGCTTAGATCTGGCCTGCAGGGCCACCCTGGAAACAGCGAAGGACTGGCCCAGAAAGCCTCTGCCAGCAAAAATGGAGCATGGGGTGGAGGCTGCTGGCAGAGGACTGCAGGAAGCCATTGGAGCCAATAATGGGGCCCAGGAAGGCTGTGCCTGCCCCCCCCCCAAGCTCCATTTTTGCTGGCAAAGGGCTGCAGGAGGCCATCGTGGCTGAAAACGGAGCTTGGAGCCCATTTTCTCTGGCAGAGTTCTTGGGCTGCCACAGACACCCCCAACATCAATCTGGCCATTCCCACCCCAGCCACCCCCATCCCCCGAGGTCAAACACAATCCTGATGTGGTCCTCAATGAAATCGAGTTTGACACCCTTGATCTATAGTATCTATTATCTTGGAGTGGAAAGGACTGAAAAGTGCATTCTAATGCATACTGATTACTTCTTGTCATGATTATTTAATAATTTTAGAGTGAAATGTTAACATTCTTCCTAATTAAGACAGACATGGGGATGCTAGCTATAATTTTTTTTTCAACATTTCATTCCAGCATGAAACTATGTGGAAAGGACAAAACTTACGCTCCAAAGACTGAAATCATAAAAAAGCCTAGAACAATTTAAATGTGCCCCTTTTATTTATTTATTTCTGGGGAAAAGTGTGGGGACAAAACTTGCTACAATATTCATCTTTGTGTAGGTATAGGTGCCCATTTTTTGGGGTATGTGTGTGTTGAATCCTAGTATACAGCATAATTTTATCAGGTACTCATAAACTCATTCTTTACGCAGATATCCTGCCCATCATTTTGAAGGCAAATGCAACACTCTTTAGCTGCTTGCAGCAATATTTGTTCCAGAACTTCAACACCTCAAATAAATATGTAAGATTGGTTAGGAAATATTTATCTGCCTTGTGGAAAAGTCTGAATTAGGTAGCATAGCAATAGTTAAACTATTTTGAATATAATACAATTGTACTTTCACCTGAAACTCATACTAGAAATGAACTGATTTTTCGCTCAAATTGAAAAAGTAATGGAATGCAGTTTGCACATGTGTCTTCCACTTTTAATTTTATCAGAACTTAGTTCAAACTAGAATTATTGAATTCCAATAAAGTCAGAATGGAAAGTTATAGAAAGTAAAGATAATCTGTTCATAAAAAATATGTCACTTCTATGTTAAAAATGCTGAGAAAATATTTAGTGATGATAGTAAGTTAATCTACTGTTTATAAACAAAGAAATACATTTCAAAGTGAGGGTATATAATAGAATTCTCTTTTTGTTTCATGTTGTCATTTTGTCACTACAATAAGGCAATTTTATACTGAAGCATTTTATTCTTGATATACAAGTGACTTGTCCTATAATCCAAGAATAAGAATGCATCTAAAAATTATAATTTTCTAGCCTGGCTTGTTCCAAGTTGCAGCCTAATAAACAGATGCAATGAAGCCAAATACAGTCTTGTATTTATTTCCAAGATTTGTAAAACATTTTTAATTAAAAATGCTTCAACTAAAAAAAAAATCTAACTAAAAATTCTAACTGACTAGAACTATTCCAGATCTACAATAAGCTTGCAATAATTCTAGGATGGCGGTGGAATAGTCCATTACAGGATATAAACAGGGCATCTGGGGCTCAACATCTTTTCAATTTGAAAAGTTTTCTACATCCTCGGTAATCGCCCTAACATAATGGAATGGCTGGTAACTTTAAAAAAGTTAAATAATTCAGTCACAAAACCCATGTATCATAATCCTTTATAAAAGAACTCTATGTTGAAACCAAACATAATTGCTATATTTTATATCATATGTGATTGAAGAATTAATGGCCAAAATAAAATTAATAAATCTTGGATAGTATTCTGTCCACTGTTATTTCATACAAAATATTAAATAACATGTGTATGTAATATGTATACTCACTATATAACCATTATTTCCCTTCTATTCAAGCATTTTCAGAAGGTGCCTGGATAAGTCTCTGAATTTTCCATGGCAAGGCCATTGTTTCCATTCTAGAGTCAAGAGAACATGACTGGCTAAAAGTCACTCAGCTGGCTTTGTGCCTGAGATGGGACTAAAACTCATGGTCTCCTGGTTTCTAGCCTGATGCCTTGACCACTATACTAAACTAACTTCCACATAAACATTATTTTCCATAAAATAATTATAACATGTAGTTACAGATCTTCATTATCTCACAGACGGTCTCATCTCCATCTAAGTTAAACCAAATATTTATACTGCAAGACAATTTAGTACTGTTCCATGTCAACTTAAATGAAACATTTAGACTGCCTGGGTGCAAACCAAGCTGTACTCAAACCGAGCTGTACTTAAGGAAAAAGTTGGTTTTAACACTCGTTATCATGCAACAATAATGGCATGTGTAGATAAATGTCTTTATTCTTCACGAATCTCCATACGTTATATCAAAAATCTTTAATTAAAAAGCTATTCAGCGAAGAGAAAATATATAGAATACACAACAGAAAATTTCATTGAATTTCTGTCAGTTCTAGTATTGCAGTTTAAATGCATTCTTATTTTGATAAACTGTGTCATACTTGATGTGCCTGTGGCATTCATTGAACTTTGGAATAGATTCAACCATTTACTTGCTATAGTGTAAAGAATAAAATAGAAGAGAGGAGAGGAATGGGGAGGAAAATATTGATTACAAAGGAAGAGTTTAGTTTATTCCGAGTTAAGGTGTAATGAAAAATATAACAAATGTAGCAACTAACTATACTAATGAATGGAGTCTGAATATTAAGCCTATACTAGTCACAAGAGCAAGAATATTATGTCTGTTGGACTCTTATAGCTCTTATAGTTTCTTATAGCTATATTCCCTCCAGGCAAGCACACTGCCTTTCTGAACCTGAAGCTATTGTTTCACATGATACTTTCAATCTTATTAACCTTTCAGTAACAATTGAATCATCTTCATTGGAATGCTGTTGTCCTACGAATTGTATGTATACGTGTGTGATGCTTCATGATGATTGTTTTAGTTCTTCAGTCACCTTGGTTCATTCACAGAATTGTAAAGTGAGCTCATATGATGTCATCTTATATTATAGTGTATTAATCTCTGATTCTTTCATTTTATGCTGCCCTTCTTAAAAAAAAATATCTAAGAATCCCATTTTCTTCCAAATCTCTACATTCTCAGATACGTTGAATTCTATTCCAAAGTTTGCAGAGTTTTGCCTCTGTAATTCTCAAGACAACATGATCATTGCTGACAAGTTTGGAACTGACATTTGAAGGTGCAGGGATTGGTGAACCATGAATTAGAAAAAAACATTAATAAGGGTAATGACTCATTTCCTAATTTGATTATGACTTCCAGTACTTTTATGCAACAAAGTCTTATTTTGCCTGCTTTAATTGGCACACCTGTGTATTTAGTATATTTAGTATTTTTCGGGAGAAAAATTTCACTTGTTTTCAGCAGTCACGTAGTATATAAGAAAAGGCTAAAATAATGTCAACTCAGAAGTTGATAAATACACCAATGAGGAACTTCCATAAGCCACAAACAATTCGTGTAGGAAAAATTATGTTTCAACCCTGCAACAGCAACATGATTGTAATAATTGTAATAATCACTTGTAGAAATTCAACATCTTTTTGATTTCCATTTTTCTTTTCTTTCTATTTTTTGGTACTTTAATATTAAGCAGTCAGCTTCCGTTTGAAATCTTTCCATATAATAAACATTTTATGCAATTTGCAGTTCTATTTTTAATGTTATATTCAATTATGGATCAAAAAGCCAAATAATTTTATGTTTGTGATGTCCTAAAATAAGCCTACTAATTATAACGATAGAACACTTTTCTCCTCTCTTCCCAAAACTGTTATGCTTTCTAAATAAGAGAATGTTAATAATCTATATTGTTAATACAGTTGAATAATATTGTATAAACGTGTATTGAAACAACATAATTTATCAATATCTTAAACAATATCATAAAAGTCACTTTATTGGGAGATGAGTGGCATACAGATTTAATAAAAAAAGGGGAAAAGAAACAAAATTTCTAATTATCTACCTAAATACTGAATGAAGTACATATAGTTCCAATTGATTGAATGGGTAAAATTGAAACAAAAAACATAAACATTAAAAAAAAATCTTGTATAAGACTTTTCTGTATATAATTAAATTGTATTACACTCAAAAAACTTTTTAAATTCAAAGCCCATTCTTACTAATAACAGCTTTGCTTTAAAAAATGCCACTTTATTCTCTTTTCAGATGTTCATTTTCAAATGTTTCTTCTTTCCCAATTAGCATCCATAATAGAGGGATTTTTTTCATTTGTTCATATCTTTAGTATTTTCCACTTATCAGAGTAAAATATCCATTGTCCACCTACTTCTAATAAATTTATTGCTGCTGTTTTATATATATATACACACACACATATACGCATATACATACAGTTTTTCTAACATGAGGTCCTCCAAATGCTTGGGATAATAATTTCCATTACCCCAATCAGTCTTGCCATTGAAAAATTGAAATTCTTCAGTCTGAAAGATACAAGTTCAGGAAGGCTGATATACAGCATCAATGTTAGAGAAATTTCATTTTACAGATTAATAATACCATGCAAATCACTTACAACATTATACATAAGTATTTGATTAAGGAATTTATACAATGAAACCACTTGAACAGTGGATGAAAGAGAGTAAGACTTAACTTACTCACTACACAAATGAGCTGCAAATGAATGTCTGTTGTGAACAGTAAATGCCTAAGTCTAATGGCAGCATCATTTTCTTCTCTAACTCTTCCGTGAAGAGGAATAAATATTAAGCAATTTATTTTTATTCAAAATGAACTACAGGTTTCAAGTGAGATCTGACACTTGGCATATATAGCCATTAAAGAGAAGAAAAATCACAATTAAATATTTTGCAAATACAATGATTCCCACTATTTCTGGATTGTCTCAAAAGGCTTTAAGAAGGGTTAAGTGCCTAAATTTCCCTTGACACCACACCCCCCATGCTTAAGACTGGTCTGACAATCATGTTTAATGTCAAGATCAAGTACATCTTTCCTCCCCCCTAACTCACATAATTTACCCATTCATTTTTTGGGGGGGGGAATGTGGAGGAAATACAACTTTGATTCAGACCCCTCCACTCCTGATCTGTGGTTAATGTAGAAGAACTTAAAGGAACTATAATGGAGTTAAAGAGCTTTGCAGGATCAATAATCCAAGTTGATGCTTTGCAAACATTTTCCATTAATATGGAGAAGCTAAGAATGGAAAGGGAAAGACTAGAGAAAAAACTTCTTCCTTCTTTGTTTTCTTTTTTTCAGATTGTTTCAGGTTGATTATAAAAGATGGAATGATGTGGCATGGCTCACTTTTTTGAACAATATGGAGTTCACAAAAATTTTAGAATATCATGCACTGTAACCTAGTGCAGAATATTCTTTTTGTTGCGCTATATGCTATGTGTTGTATAGATTGTATTGGCTTGTTTGTCATTTATCTTCTTTAACAGGATTTTAAATTAAACATCACAGGCATGTCTGTGATAGTTCTGGAGTTTATTTTATTTATTTTTGTCACAACATCATACAAAAAGATTATATAGTATATACACATATAAACATATATAGGAAGAAGAAAAGAAAAACAATAGGACAGGAACGGTAGGCACGTTTGTGCGCTTATGCACGCCCCTTATGGTCCTCTTAGGAATGGGGTGAGGTCAATAGTAGAAAGTTTTTGGTTAAAGCTATTAGGATTATGGGAAGAGACCACAGAGTCAGGTAAAGTATTCCAAGTACTGATGATTCTGTTGCAGAAGTCATATTTTCTGCAATCTAGATTAAAGCGGTTTACATTAAGTTTAAATCTATTGGTTGCCCTTGTATTATTGCAATTAAAGCTGAAGTAGTCTTTGACAGGAAGGACATTACAATAGATGATTCTGTGAGTTAAACTTAGGTCTTGTCGAAGGCGACGGAGTTCCAAGTTTTCTAAGCCTAGGATTTCAAGTCTGGTGGGATAAGGTATTTTGTTGTTTTCAGAGGAATGGAGAACTCTTCTTGTAAAATATTTCTGGACACGTTCAATTGTATTGATGTCAGAGATGTGGTGAGGGTTCCAAACAGGTGAGCTGTATTCTAGAATTGGTCTAGCAAATGTTTTATATGCTCTGGTTAGTAGTGTGGTGTTTTTGGAAAAGAAGCTACGCAAAATTAGGTTTACAACTCTTAGAGCTTTTTTTGCTATGTAGTTGCAGTGGGCTTTGGCACTTAGATCATTTGACATGAAAACTCCAAGGTCTTTAACGGGATGGGGGTCGTCTGTAAGGTAATGTCCATCTAGTATGTACTTAGTTTTAGAGTTCTTTTTTCCTATATGTAAGACTGAGCATTTGCTGGTTGAAATTTGGAGCTGCCAATTTTTAGACCAAGCGGTTAGATGGTCAAGGTCGTTTTGAATGATAGAAGTGTTGTCTGTGATGTTAAATAGTTTGACATCGTCAGCAAAGAGAACAAGGGCTTCCCTTGAAGGGCTACAGTTAGTCCAGAATGCGGCTGTGCGGGTGATAGATGGAGCCCCTCGTGGCTCCCGCATAACACCCATCCTGCGCAGGCTGCACTGGCTACCTGTGGCCTTCCGGGTGCGCTTCAAGGTTTTGGTGACCACCTTTAAAGCGCTCCATGGCATAGGGCCGGGTTATCTACGGGACCGTCTACTGCGACCAGATACCTCTCACCGACCCGTGCGCTCTCACAGAGAGGGACTCCTCAGGGTGCCGTCAGCTAGGCAGTGTCGTCTGGCGACGCCCAGGGGAAGGGCCTTCTCTGTGGGGGCTCCCACCCTCTGGAACGAACTCCCCCCAGGACTCCGTCAACTTCCAGATCTTCGAACCTTCCGTCGCGAGCTCAAGACTCATTTATTCATCTGTGCAGGACTGGCTTAGACTTTTAAATTTAGAGGGGTTTTAAATTGATTTTAATATTTATATTTCTATTTTTAAAAATTGGTATTATTAATTATTGGCATTAGAATAAGTCTTTTAATGATTATTTTAATTTGTATATTGATGTTTTTTATATGCCTGTAAACCGCCCTGAGTCCTTTGGGAGATAGGGCGGTATATAAGTTTAAATAATAAATAAATAAATAAATAAATAAATAAAACAATTACTTGAGATATGGTCACAAAGATCATTAATGTATAGAATAAAGAGTGTTGGTCCAAGGACGCTGCCTTGAGGAACGCCACTCTTGACAGGAACAGGATTTGATAAAGCATTGCCAATTTTGACCACTTGTTGTCTGTTAGACAGAAAAGCAGATATCCATTTGTGGAGGGGTCCTGAGATGCCATAGGATGTTAGTTTAAGGAGAAGTTTATCGTGTACTACTGAGTCAAAAGCTTTGCAGAAGTCTATGTAGATTGCATCTATTGATTTGCCTTGATCTAGATTTGAAGTCCATATGTTTTTGCAGTGGAGAAGTTGTAAGTTACATGATAACTTTTTCCTGAAACCAAATTGTTTGTTGGAGAGTAGGTTGTTAGTTTCTAAGTGTGAGGTAATGGATTGATTGATGATAGATTCCATGACTTTGCAGGTGATGCAGCAAAGGGAGATCGGTCTGTAGTTTTCGACTAAGCTGGGGTCTCCTTTTTTGAAGATGGGGATGACTGTGGCTAGTGACCAAAGTTTGGGAAGAGAACTGGTAGTGAAAGCTTTATCAAAGATAATACTTAGGGGTTCAGCTATATTAATGGAAAGTTTTTTTAAGAAATATGCACATAGACCATCAGGTCCAATAGAAAGCGATGGTTTTAAGTTGTGAAGAGCTTTACCAACGTTGTCTTCTGTGAAATCTATATGAGTTAAATCATCATAGTCATTGCTGGTTCGTTTGTGGAATGTTGGATATGTGTTATCGGAGTTAACAAAAACTGAGCCAAAGAAAATGTTGAAGAGGTTTGCTTTGACTGTTTCGTCATTGCATTCTTTGTTGTTAGAATCTTTTAGTGGTGGGATGGATCTTGAATCTTTAAGTTTACTGTTGACAAAATTATAAAAGGCACGATTGGAATTTGTGCGTAGAAGGTTTTCTTCTTGCTTGGTGTGGTAATTTGTGCATTCAGTTTTTATTTGGTTGCATATGTTTCTGTAACGGTTTCTGAAGTTTGTAACATAGAGTTCTGGAACTTCTGGATAGTTCTTCTTTTCTAGTTTAATGAGAAGAAGGACTAGGGGAGACATGATAGCAGTGTTCCAATATCTCAGGGGCTGCCACAAAGAAGAGGGAGTCAAACTATTCTCCAAAGCACCTGAGGGTAAAACAAGAAGCAATGGGTAGAAATTAATCAAGGAGAGAAGCAACTTAGAACAAAGGAGAAATTTCCTAACAGTTAGAACAATCAATAAGTGGAACAACTTGCCTGCAGAAGTTGTAAATGCTCCAACACTGGAAATGTTTAAGAAAATGTTGGATAGCCATTTGTCTGAAATAGACTATTTCAGACAAATGGCTATCCAACATTTCCTGCCTGGGCAGGGGGTTGGACTAGAAGACTTCCAAGGTCCCTTCCAACTCTGTTATTATGTTATGTTATGTTAGTTCAGTGGGTAGCAATCGGCAAGTCCGGCATCTCATCTCTAGAATGTTCTTTCTAGCAGAGTTTTGCATTTACAGGCATCTGGCAAAGGCCTTTTAACTTCTACTTACATAGATGAATGTAGCTTTGTCCCTCTCATTTTAGAACTGTTATTACCTTTGCTATTTTAATGTGTAGTTTCTTCTTGTTTTGTACAATTTTTATTCTTCTTCTAACTTGAAAATAAATTATGTATCTCATTTCCATAACCACTCAATGTCCCACATGAAATGTTACACATGAAAATTAGGTAAACATGATTAGAACTAAGGATAGCGTCATAGAAGGATAATTTCATATAGTTGTCACAGATATATATATATATATATATATATATATATATATATATATATATATATATATATATATATATATATATATATATATATATATATATATATATATATATTGTGTGGCAAGGATGAGATTCTGCAAATATTGTCAAAATCAAACTCCCTGAAGCCTTAACTAATATGATTCATGATAAGAATTGTAACTCAGGAACAAATGAATTTCCGGGGTTGCCAGTCCCTACTTTTAGGAGCTCTAACCTCCATGTCTAGGCCAATGTATCAACTTTCAATCATACTTTGAAATGTTATGGATTTATTTAATTGACATACATTTAGGAAACCCCATTCCCAGCACCAGAATATGTTCCTATGAAGATCAGAATGAATAAAGGAACCTGATGAAGAAATAATTGTTCTGAAAACAAAGACATATCATATGTAGCTCTTGGGTTTTTTTTAAATTGGGAAGTTAAACTTTAGTGGGTCCTAGGCAGTGGTGAAATCTGAACTGGTTTGCCACCGGATCACTGGCTGAGCATTTGTGCTGTGCGCCAAGCATGTGCTGAATGCGCCCATGCGCAGTGCATACCAAACAGGTGCTGCGCACACATGCACAGTGTGCACCGAAAGGAGGCTTGGGAAGGTAACTAGAGCAGCGAAGGGGGAAAATCAGCTGTGCTGCGTGATTTAGATTCACTAGAAAACAGGATTTCCTGCTCTCTAGCGACTTTAAATCGCGCAGCACAGCTGATCATTGGAAATACTGGTTCGGAGGAACTAGTAGATTTTTTATATTACTGGTTCACCCAAACTGGTGTGAACTGGTAGCATTTCACCACTGGTCCTAGGATATCTGATGTCATCTCTACTCTCATCTCTATTGCCTGCTCTTTTCTCTTTTCTATGGTACAGACTATTTAACAGGTAGCAACTGCTGTTGAAATATACAACAATTGTTTAAAATTTAACATGTTAGCTTTCAACGCTCTTTAAAGAAAAAAAAAAGCTTGTATTTACTTTTGCCCTAGAAAAATCTTGATTCACTTCTTGAGAGGTGATAATCTAACATGTACAAATAAATAGACAAATATTCTAATGTTGCTGAATGTTTTGAAAATCGTATCCAGTACCTTGGATTTTTTTTCTTGCAGACCAAGTTAGCTTGAATTGAACTATAAAGGCAACAAGTGACAGTATATTGTTCTTTATTGGTATGAGGGGAAATAGCCCTCATACCAATAAAGCCCATATTAGGCTTGGTTTTTTTAGATACCGAATATGATTTACATTAAAACAGTCATTAATTTGCTGTTTGATAAAAACTGAAAAGATTGCATTTATTTCATAATCCAGAATTTCATAATATTTCAGTTAGATAACAAATATTACGTGGTATGTCACTAATCTGTTTCATATCAGGGACTGAAAATAATTCCATGCCATAAAGCATATACATTTCTTTTTGGTTCCTCCTACTACATCCAGGGAATCTCCAACTGCAAGCAAAAAGCAACTGCTCAATTGGCTTTCACTAAGCATGCAGCATAGCGATGTATTGATAAACATGAATGGTACGGTATATATTGCATGTTCATCTCTCTCACTTGATAGGAAACACTGATGTAGGACAGTTCACTGAGAAACAAATAAATACAGACGTGCCACTGCAAAATTGCCCTTAGTTTATCTTAGTACGGGAAAATAATATCACTGGATAAAATAAATTGCCTGGAGTAGACACTCATAACTCTGAGAAACAGATGAATGAGTAAAACCTCCCTTTACCTGAATCCATTAACACGGTTTGATCCAGTGACTCTTCTCTCACTCCTATTGCAATCAAAGTGACTAATATGCAATGGCTTGTTAATTCTTTGTAGCACAATATCATAAGTATCATTTTGTTATGCCAGAAAGTAAATGTAAGACTTTTGACTGATGTAAAATAAGAAAATGATGGGAAAGAACAATTAATTTAATTAGGATTTGTGTGTGTGGGGGGGGGGGGGAAGAAACTTTTAAAATTATTGTGCAGGCTTTAGATCCATCATCTTGTCACTATAGCCATTGTGAAGAATGCCCCACATTGCAACTGGAGAAGGAGTTCTGGAGAGGTCTTTAATTATAAAGATAAGTACCCAAAGTCTTTTATATCAAGGCACATGAGGAAGACCAAACACAGATACTTCAACAAAACACAGAATAAGTACAGCAAAAGCTATACTGCAGAACTTAAGAATCAACACGAGGAAATTAAATAGCTTTGGTGTATACATACATTGCATTGATTTCTGAACCAGGGTCTCTTAAACACTGAATCTTGCGTAACAGAAAAGACAATTAAACAGAACAGCATGAGGCTGTCAATCACTTCCCACAATCCACAAAAGCATCTTCCATGAAAGCAAATCATGTGAAATGTGGAAAGAAGAAGAGAGAATATATTTTACCAAAGCAGATAAATATAAACATGCGAAGAAAACTGCCGCTGAATACCGATTGTCAGGGAACAACAAAGAATCTCCTCCCCTGATTAAATGGTGCAGTCATACCACTGAGCAGGAACTTCCATATAGTCACATAGGAATAAAAGGTAGTATTCATTAAGTATTTTGCAGACATGGCTCCTATTAAGGTACATTTTTAGCTTGTGGTATACAAATACTTACTCTGTCACTATTTATCGCCATTTAAAGATGCATGGGCATGCTGCAGTTTACTGAAACATGATTGGCTGCTACATAAATCAATCTGATAGAGATCAGCTCCACAAGGAAAAGATAAATCATTAGGCTGACTTTTTGCAGTGTAATTCATTTTAGATAGTGATTATTGATGATTTAATTTCATTGGTACATGTACATGTCTAGACCATGTTTTGTACTGAAACTGCTAAAGCAAGGTAACAAATTTCTTTCTCAGAAATTTCAGGAAAGGTAGTGATTAAAACTATGTAAATGGAATATTAAGGATAAGATTTTACATGCTGAAAAGTTGGCAAAAGCAAAAATTACTGCTCTCATAGCAAATGTATGTTGAACCGTGTGTGTGTGTGTGTGTAATATTTCCCATTCATGGATTGTTATGATAATTTTCCTACCCAAATAAATGTCCCAGTTAAATAAGCCTTAAGCATAAAAACCCTGGCTGCTGTAGGAAACAAAACTTTGCATTTTTTTCAATTTTGTATGCACTGGAACTCAGCCACAATGAAGTTCTAATAGTTTTACATCTAATGGTCAACTTGTAAACTTAATAGAAACTTCTATTATTTTGTGGCATGAATAAATACAAAGCAATGGAATCATTCCACAGAATGTTTCTGGCCATATATAAATTATTTTCTTTTCATCACTATGTAATGAATCCACTTATAAATACTATATCTAGGTTCAGATCTTTTTAAAGAAAGATTCCAGATTAAAGAAATATTTTTAGGATTCATCTGAATGTTAATCTTTTTTCCATCTCCTTTTCTTCCTTTTTAAATTACTTGTTGGTTTTCTTTCAACAGCAAATATTATTATTAGCATCAAAGGAAAGAGCAGAGGTGGGTTGCTGTCAGTTCGGACTGGTTCGCTTGAACCGGTTGTTCCGATTCTGCATGGTTCAGAGAACCAGCAAATCGAACCACTGGCTGGCCCCTTCCCTGCCTGTTTTGTGGGCCATTTTGTGGGCCATTTTCAAGCCATTTTTCCAGTCAAAATTGGCCCAAAAAACAGCCTGAAAACAGCCCAAAAAAGCTAGCTGTGAGAGGAAGAGAAGCCAGGTGAGCTGGCCCCAGATGTGTCCCGGGTCCCCACAGCCCAGAAACAGCAACCTCACACTCTTCCCCTCTCTGCTAGACCCCTTCTTCGCATGGAATCACCCATCAACAGAGACAGAGAAGGAGAAGGGGGTGGTGCAGTGTGCTCCTGTTTCTCTATGGCACTCTCCCTTCAATACTAGCAGCCACCGCTGCCCCCTTCTCCCACTCCATCTCCACTGCTTGGTGATCCCGTGTGAAGAAGGGGGCTAGCAGAGAGGGGAGAGTGTGAGGTTGCTGTTTCTGAAATGAGGAGACCCAGAAAGCATCTGGGTCCAGCTTACCCAGCTTCTCTTCCTCTTAGAGCCAGCTTTCCCAGTATAGCTTGCCGCAGTCTCTCTCTCTCTCTCTCTCTCACTCGTACACATACACACACACAAACACACACACACAAATAGGTTGGATCTTTCTTTCCTCTCCCCCCTACCCCCCTGAAGACCCCTGGATTCCCTCCTAAACCCTGCCTGTCCCATGCAGATACCACCCACACAAGTGACAAGTGACCCACTCAGTCACATGACACCCCGCCCCCAGCCACACACCCCAGCCACACCCAGTCATTAGGGCAGAGAACCGGTTGTTAAAAAATTGAGAACCCACCACTGAAACATCTTGTGTAAAACTCCAGTTCATGCTGAATTGTTATTGCTGAAAACTAGGAATAGGCAATTCAGTTTGCTCAGTTTCTAATACTTCCATCTTAAACTTATTCCCTTCCATTCCTATATTAGCTTGCTTTTTAAAAATAAACATTTTTTCTAAGATATGCTCTTTAATCTGATATCCATATTTCTTACAATTAATACTTTTTAGTAAGCTTTTCTCTTAGTTCTCTTTGGGCAACTTCTAATTAATTATGGTTGGTATTTCAATTGGTTTCTTTTTATTATGTTTTGAACGATTGTATACTACTGAAATATTGTGTCCAGAGTAAATTATGGAAATTTTAAATATTGTCGATTATATCATTCAGGCTAAAAGTGATACATGCTGCCTATTCCTGAATACACCTGTTCTGACAAAATTCATAACAGCATAAACTGTGTCACTAGTTTGACTTAAAGGCTGACTTAAAGGCTAAAACTATTCTGTTCTTTTTCTGCTTTCTAAAGTATCTGACCAAGAAAGGTGCCTCATTTTTTAAGCAGTTAATCTTTTCTAAATTTTCAGGAAACAACAAAAAAGTCAATATTATAGTCCAAGGTGGTGATTCCTTAGAGATTTGTTTGAAGAGTTCTTTGGATATATCTTCATGATAAAGAGTAATCTCAGTCCTGTTAGTCAAGCTATGAAACTTGCCCAAATCTCTTTTAGTGGATTATAACGTTGAATATAATAGAATACTTCTTTTGGTTGCAGTCATTGATGTGCTCAAAAATGCCCCATTATGCTATTAGCCTGAACTGCAATTTTAGATAATCCACACAGACTTTTTATTGCATGTTGCAGTTCTATGTGCTCATTTTTACAAAATAGTTTGTAAAATGTGCCCATAATATCTAAATATTTAATTAAAAATTTCAAAAGTATTCATCATTTGTTTTTATTAATATTATCATGTCCTACTTTTGGAACAGAATATGCCTGTGCATATTCCTGAGAGCATAGAACACTTACAGTTTCTTGAAACAAATTTAAGCTATGGCAGAAAGATTAAACTACTCTTCAGCCAGTATTAAAGTTGCTTCAAATGAAAACTTCTAAAAACAATGTTGAAGCATTAATGATGCTACTTAGCTGTTTTATTATTTGCAAAAGACAAGATGAGGAAGTGGGATTCATTCTAAAATCCACCAAAGGGAAAAGTTTGCTGCTGCTTGAGCATGAAGTTAATGGAAGGGAATGCTACAAACTTTTTCCAAGTGATGCTTTACAGAATTGCTTTTAAAAACCCCAGAGGGTAAATAGTATTCTCAGTATAAACAGAAAAATGCTGACCTTGTCAGTTTTAGCTGCTGAAAGCCAAGCTGTTTTAAGACTTGGAGGATCAAGGGTCATGGTTATAAACAACACATATAAAAAAAATGGAAAAGAAGGAAAGGGAGCTAGAAGGAAAAGGAAAAGAGCTTCACCATGATGAATACAAGCAGTAAATATGTTGACCTTGACAAAAAAGAGAGGAATGAGATATTTATGCAAAGAAGTGGAAGACAAAAAAAGAACAGACAAATCTAACAAATTGTACTTGGAAAGTATTTTTAGAACTTGTTTAAAACCAGAAATGAGTCACTTTAGCTTCATCTGTTTTTGGTTTCAAAAGGGCAAAAAGGTCAGACCTTCTTTGTTTTAAATAAACTGGTCACTCTTTCTGAAGTGTAACACGATAAGGTTCAAGAGCCTTAATGAAACCAACCCTTCAGAAACACCCTGGGCTGCAGCTCCTCAACAATTCTACAGCTATGTGTTGAATCCAAGGGTGATCTGATCAACAAAAGCACAGCAAAGCCTGACTTTGTTTGTGACCTTCATACTCTACTGCTTCTGTGGCAGCCAGATGGGAAGGGTGATGGCTAAATTTGCCACCCTCAAACTCCTCTTTCACAAACTTCCATGATTGTTTACCTTCATGGGTATGGACCAGTCATCACTCTGATTTCCAATCCACTTCTCTTTCAAATTAGCTTCTTGGAAGGCTAAAGTTTGAGAAAAACAGTTTTCTGTGATTAACACAAAAGTACCGCCTTTGAACTGTCACAGGATTGGAGCCAAAAATACCCGTCATCTTGTGCTATCTTTTAATGGAAATCAACAATTTGATACTTCTGGCTTATCTGAAGGAAATGTTTCCTTTCAATGTTGCTGAGGCAAATTTTTAGCAGCAAGGATCTCATTTCTTGACAGCTTGCCATCTTATTCTACTCTGTCAATGTGGAATAGAAGTTGAAGCAAAATTCATTAAATATGGCAGTAGCACTTGTGGCTTCAACTAAGCCAAGGAAAAACAAATTGAACCTTGCTCTAATCTGAAATCGGTTTTGTCAGATTAGCCATCATCTAGGTGGAAAATAATGTGAATTTAAATAAAACAACATAATACCATATGCATGATATTTTTTGAATAGCTAAGATTTCAGCTCTCAGAACTAATACATACACAGTAAGCAAAATGCATATGGTGCAGTTGTCTTTCATTTTTATTTTAATACATAGTAAGTGCAGCATTGACACTTAGGGAGGCAGAAACCTAATTCTTTTTTAGCCCAAATCATCAAGAAAACTCATCCCCCTGTACCCATAAAAATACATATTACAAGGGAGGCAAATGTTCTTAAAGAATGGAGTCTACAAGGAAGAATTAAGATTCTTTTCCCTATGGACTCTATCCAAATTAAGACCCTATATATTTCAAGAGATATGTGTAAGGGGAAGTCTGAATCTTCTTGTATAAATGCTAGTGGCTAAGCTTGCAATATAGTCTTGCATTATAATCTAGTTACTAGTGTGACCAGGAAACAGAAAGTACAGTTTAATTAAACTGTTTAATTAAACAGCTTAATTCCCCTCTGGTGATGACCTAGAGTTCCCTTTTACATTTTTTTTGTAAGAAAACTATTGATGCCTTTAAATGTAATAACTGAGGGAAGACACTTTGTGTTAATAATAGAAAAGGTAAAATTTTCTAACACATGGAAGCCTGGCCCCAACTGACAAGGATCCTACAGGATGAATTTCTGCATACTTATTGCACAACAAGTGGATATACAGAATATATAACCTACACTCTACAGAGTCCATTTTCGAACAACGGAATCCATATCTATTGAAAATCTGTTCCTGAATCTGTTCCTGTTATCACACTCTGATTGTTTAAAAAGGCCAGATTCTCTGCAGTTGTTTTCATATACATCTTTTCATGTTTCATATTTTTGGTGCATATTGTTCTTGGTTTGATTCTGAATGCAGCAATGAGCTCTGCAGAAACAACATTCTATGATACCTTTCTTTAAATAAATATAGCAGAGACGAGATGTAGAATCTCACTCACTGAATGTCAGAAGAAATCTATTGCTTATTTAGAGAGGGCATAGTAATTAATCTTTCAAGGTGCACCGAGTGCATATTGTCTGAGTTAATTTCCATTAAATATGAAATATATCTTTTCAAATATTGTCCTGTGTATAGCAGAACATAGCCATAAAAAGGAATTTGTTTGGTTCTTTGGCTACTAATTATTCCTGAATGAAGGATGTTATTTATTAAAGAGATCTTTAGTCAGAATTGCCTTTGCAAACTTTTTTACAGATTTATAGAGATAGAAGTTAATCTTATGTAGAAATTAAGCTATTTAAAAAAAATATGTATTTTTCCAAAAATAAGAAAAAATGGGATTGCCCTGTCCAAGAGAATATGGGCAGCAAAGCATTGTTTTGGCTCATCGAGATCATCAAGACATAAACTAAGGGAATGGCAGAGTTTATTCCAAGGTTTAGCTGGTGAAAGTACATTGTTACTGAAGAGGATCTGGCATTACCCATGATAAAAAGGCAGGGTAAGATATAAAAGGTCTGAGTTGAGTCAAAACTAGGTTGAAGACACATAGGAGAGGAAAATACAAAGGCTATATTAAACATTTCCAGCGACCTGCTCGGTTTCTGATGTGGCCTCTTAAATTCTGGGCAGTTGAGCCCCTCCTAAGTTGAGTGAGAGTGCATTAATGTTTTTCTGTACTTTTGATCCCTGGGCAATTTGCAAAAGCCTAGCCTTATGGCCAGGCACTTCACTGAAATCCTGCTCTTCGCTTCTAAACAAGGCAATGGTGCTGCCTTGGCTCAAAGAATTGAGTTCAAGTTGCTGGCACTCTAGCGGGAAAGTTTTTGACCATCTATACAATACACAGCAGCTATGTTAGATGTGGCTCCTAGCAAGAGAGAAATTGTAGTCTTAATATGTTTGCTGAAGAGATAATTCCTGGATGTCTCTGGGTGCTCATGACACCACTCTCATGATTTTGGAGGGATTTGAAAAGATTTCTTAGCTGATCTGGTAAACGTCTGAAAGGTACTTTTAACACTGCACAATATTTTTTCAATACACCAGATCAAGCTGATACGCCTGTGTTCTCAATCCAGGTTTATAATGCCACATCACTATGATATTATCTTGATATATTCTTAACAAGATAATTTTTCATCATTTTAAAGATTTTCTGATTTTATATTCTATATACTCTTTGGTACCCATAAGGATGAAGAAATGTTTTAACAAATACTTATTTTTAGTCAGTCACACAACCCCCAATGAATTGTATTTGTGATTTCCAGGCTTTAATTTATATGGTTATATATTCGTATCATTTCCAAACAGAAATGTATTCAGTCAAAGAGATTGGAGAATATTTTCTAAAATAGGAGAATATTTTGTCCCCAATGTCTATCATGTAGTAATATTATGTTTTCTGAGGAAATAAGTGAGATAATTGTGGTTATATGATATCCTGAAGCATAATGATCTATAGTGGGGACAGAGAATTAACTGATATAGAAAATTTCTGTCCCCAGCAATCGAAAACTAAAAGGGTTATCAGTGCATGTAACATAGATGTCTGTATGGGTAAGACTATCAACCATGCTATCAAGCAAAACCAAGCATTTAACAGTGAGTGCCGTACCATGTGCACTAAACCAACAGGTGGCAAGAAAGTAGGGGCAGTCAACACAGGTTATGTAGACAGTAAACACAAGATCAATCCAAATGGACTCAAATGTCTATACACCAATGCACAGAGTATGAGGAATAAACAGGGTGAATTAGAAATCCAAGTAAATGAGGGTAGATATGATATTGTTGCCATTACGGAAACTTGGTGGGATGAAACTGACAAATGGAACATACAGCTAGAGGGATATAAATTATTTAAAAGAAATAGACCAAATAAAAGAGGAGGTGGAGTTGCACTATATAAGAAATAACTACATCTCTACAGAAATAGAGCACAACAATGATGAAAATCATCTTGAATGTATTTGGGTCAATATAAAAGGGTGAAAACGATATTGCCATAGGTCTATACTATAGGCCACCCAACCAAACAGAGGAAGTAGATGAACTTTTGCTAGTCAGCTAACTAAGGTATGTAGGAAGCACATCACAGTAGTAATGGGGATTTTAACTACCCTGACATCAACTGGGAAACAAACTCTGCACCAAGTGGAAGATCCAACAGGTTCCTAACAAACCTAGCAGACAACTTTGTTTCCCAAAAATAGAGAAGGCGACAAGGGATCAGCTATATTGGACTTAATTCTCACTAACAGAGATGAAATGATAGAAGGTGTTGAAGCTACAGGAACCTTGGGGCAAGTGACCACGCAATATTGGAATTCGACATTAAGCAAATACAAGTAGTAGAACAAAGTCAAACTAGAGTCTTGGACTTTAAGAGAGCTAATTTCAATAAACTTAGAGAGAGCTTGAGAAGGATTCAATGGATGAGAATCCTCAGGGGGAAAACAACTCAAGAAGCTTGGGAAATTTTGAAAAGTGAGATTATAAAAGCACAGTCTAACACAATACCAATGAAGAAGAAAAATAGTAGATCTCAAAAGAAACCAGCATGGATGCATAAAGAACTATCTGACAAATTGAAAGACAAAAAGGACAAATATAAAAAGTGGAAAGAGGGGCAAATAACTAAGGCAGAATATCAGCAAATAGCCCGAGCCTGTAAAGATGAAGTGAGGAAAGCTAAGGCTCACAATGAACAAAGGCTAGCGACAAAAGTAAAAAATAACAAAAAAAGCTTCTTCCAACATGTTAAAAACAAGAAAAAGTCAAGGAAACAATTGGCCCATTGCTGGGAGAAAGTGGCAAGAAGATGACAAGCAACAGGGAGAAAGCAGATCTACTTAACTCATATTTTGCATCTGTCTTTACACAAAAGGAAAAACAATCCAACCTATCAAAACAGCACTACAATAAACAGATTAGAAACACAAGTTAAAATAGGGAAGAAAATGGTAAGTGAACACCTGTCTACCCTAGACGAGTTCAAATCACCAGGACCGGATGGATTACACCCCAAGGTTCTGAAGGAACTGGCAGACGTGATCTCAGAACCACTGAACTATATCTTTCAAAGATCCTGGAGCACAGGGGAGCTGCCAGAGGACTGGAAAAGAGCTGATGTAGTTCCCATCTTCAAAAAGGAAAAAAAACAGATCCAGGAAACTACGGACCTATCAGTCTGACCTCAATACCGGGGGAGATTCTGGAAAAGATAATCAAGCAACGAATCACCGAACACCTAGAAGCAAACAAAGTAATAACCAAAAGCCAACATGGGTTTGTCAAAAACAGATCATGCCAGACTAATCTTATCGCATTCTTTGACAAAATGACAAAATTAGTAGACCAGAGGAATGCTGTTGATATAATTTACTTGGACTTCAGTAAAGCATTTGATAAAGTAGACCATAACCTACTACTAGATAAAGTAGAAAAATGTGGGTTAGACAGCACCACCACCAGATGGATTCGTAACTGGCTGACCAACCGCACTCAACGTGTAGTCCTCAACGGAACTACATCCACATGGAGGAAGTATGCAGTGGAGTACCCCAAGGCTCTGTTTTAGGCCCAGTACTCTTCAACATCTTCATCAATGACTTGGACGAGGGATAGATGGGGAACTCATCAAATTTGCAGATGACACCAAGCTGGCAGGAATAGCCAACACTCCAGAAGATAGGCTCAAGTTACAGAAAGATCTTGACAGACTTGAACATTGGGCTATCTAACAAAATGAAATTCAACAGTGAAAAAGTAAGGTTCTACATTTAGGCCAAAAACAAAATGCACCAGTACCGTATATGTGGTACCTTGCTCAATAGTAGTACCTGTGAGAGGGATCTTGGAGTCCTAGTGGATAACCATTTAGATATGAGCCAGCAGTGTGCAGCAGCTGTTAAAAAGCCAACACAGTTCTGGGCTGCATAAACAGAGGATAGAATCAAGATCACGTGAAGTGTTAGTACCACTTTATAATGCCTTGGTAAGGCCACACTTGGAATATTGCATCCAGTTTTGGTCGCCACGATGTAAAAAGATGTTGAGACTCTAGAAAGAGTGCAGAGAAGAGCAACAAAGATGATTAGGGACTGGAGGATAAAACATATGAAGAACGGTTGCAGGAACTGGGTATGTCTAGTTTAACAAAAAGAAGGACTAGGGGAGACATGATAGCTGTGTTCCAATATCTTAGGGGCTGCCACAAAGAAGAGGGAGTCAGGCTGTTCACCAAAGCACCTGAGGGTAGAACAAGAAGCAATGGGTGGAAACTGGTCAAAGAAAGAAGCAACTTAGAACTAAGGAGAAATTTCCTGACAGTTAGAACAATTAATAAGTGGAACGACTTGCCTTCAGAAGTTGTGAATGCTCCAACACTGGAAATTTTTAAGAAAATGTTGGATAACCATCTGACTGAGATGGTGTAGGGTTTCCTGCCTGGGCAGGGGGTTGGACTAGAAGGCCTCCAAGGTCCCTTCCAACTCTGATGTTATGTTATGTTATGTTATATGAAGTAACCATCACTGAAACCAAGCATATCTACTAATTTTTAATCATTTTTGGAAGAAGCATGTTGCGAAATTTTAAGATGTCCCATGATATGTGAATTCAGGGCTTATATTTATATGATATGAAACTGGATTTAGTTTGCTTTTATCTTATAAGAACTAACTATATGCTGCAATTATTTCCTAAATATTTTTAGATGTATCACATCTTTCTTCTAGGAGTTTTAGATGGCACACATAGAATTTTCTCTTCCAATTTTCACCCACAGCAATGACCCTCTGAGATAGATTGGTTTAAGAGCATGAGTGGTTCAAAATCACCAAATGAGTTTCGTAGCTCAGTATGCCCTTGAACCCAGTCTCCCAAGTCCAGCATTTAACCACTACACTAAGACTCAGTAAAGTTATGAACTGGTGAATAAGCTAACACATCCTTGCTAAAGGTTTGAAATGTAGTTTAAGGAGCAAATGTATTGACTATGAAATTTTATTTTGGGTTACTCAATCACAGCTGCAACAAAATCACAGAATCCTGTGGAATTCTGAAGATTATCAGTTTGAACGTGGCATAAGCATTTCATACACCAGGAACTCTCTTTCAGCAGATGCAGGGAGATATAAACGAAAGTTCCACTTCATGCGTCTATAAAGGAAGCTCATGCCCATGAAAATTTATGTGATCGTACAATTGTTGGCTGTTAAAGTGCCATAGGATTCTTCCTTTGTACCATGCATTTTAGTTTTCTGATTACATCTTTAGATATATATACTTCAGTACACAATTTTGTAGCATGTTAAAACAGCATTCATGTATACGCTGGAGGAAGAAAATACAGAGAATATTTTAGGTGCTTATTAGGAGAGAGATCTGAAAGTATGTTGCTTGCCTAAACAAAGCTAAATGGTTTGTTTTTGTTTTTTTCACATCCCATGGAAACAAATATATTAAAAATAAATTGAAGGATTTATTTTCGGCTCATGAGAAAGTAAAAAAAAATTCAGTATGAATTTCTTTTTAAAGTAACAAGGCTTCCCCAAGTGTTCTGTTAAATATTCAGCTAACCTACACAATGAGAAGGCTGGGTTACATCTTCTTTTCTGGGATTATTTATATAAGCATAACGGCGCAGATAAATCTGCTTTGTGTGCCCTAGTGTTAGATGGGCAACCTGAACTTTCTTAGACAGGGCTGACTGATTCAAACACCCTTGGCCCCCTCTATTACCCTTCTCATTCATCAAAGGGACTAGGATCTCACCTCTGTATTTGGATGATAAACCCAGAGATTGCCCATTGTCTTGGATATGTAAAATAAATAGTTTTCTCTCCATAGGTTAATGCTATTGTTTATTGACTACTTACTCAGCTTGGGTGTAATTGGGGTCATTAGGGAAACATAAGCAGCTCAAAGGCTGTCAATATCTGACCTTTAAACTATTCTGCACATTTAGTGCAACATGATGTTTAACAAGAGAGCTTTTTCATGTGGATGCAGCTCTTCCTCCTAACTGCCAAAACTGGCCCTTGAACTTTAAGCTTGAAACAACATGGAACGTTTGTCTTTGCTTGAAAGAAAAAAAAAAGTCCTATTGTTTCAGAACAGTTACCACTCATTTATTTCTCATAAGATTGTTCCATCAGAAAAAAATAATAATTTTATAATGTTATAATGATCCATCAAATATAGCTGAAACCGGTGCCTGAAAGGACTTGATAGAGGTGCCAAAGAAAAATCACTGACTCAGCTATTGGGAATGTGCAGAAGTTATCAAGTTATAACCCGATGCGAGTAATTCACAGAAGAGCTTCTCACAGGAGAAAGACCTGTGCAGCTATTTAACACGTTATTGTAGTAAGAGACCGATTCAGGCAAGACACATCTGCATTTTGTTTATTTTGAGGATTAGATATTGCATATCATGATGAAGTTCAGGTGCATAGAGATGAAAGGAAAGATACTTAAATCTCTACAACAATATACCTAGAAGGAGCTTCTAAACAGTGGCAAGGGATCATTAATGTGTATTGTGAATAATGATTTCAATGTATATAAATGCAATGCCCTATCTATTGAAATCAATCATCCACAACCTGGTGCTCTCAAAATGCATCGGTACTATAGCTCCCATATTTCTTAACCAACCTTGCTTATGTACCTGGATGGCACAACTTTCAGGAAAGCTGACCAATGCTTTTTCAGACAGCATCTTTTCCTTTTCTTTGAACACTTGAGTGTCCTGCTTCCCCTTGAGCACGTTTTTTCTTTCTCAAACATTTTGTTTGAACTGACCATCTTGAGTGATGTCTTTATTTCTAAATAATGGAAACTGCAAAATTAGCTTCTTGTACTGTAAATCTGCGTCCTCTATCATTCCCCCCCCCCGAAAACATGGCAGTAGGTAACAAAAAAAAAAAAAGGAAAAAGAAGAAGAGGATTGTATGCAAAGAGAGGAATTGCAAGATAATAAGGTATCACAGAGAGTCTCCAATTGCCCACTCCTTCCTTCCTTCCTTCCTTCCTTCCTTCCTTCCTTCCTTCCTTCCTTCCTTCCTTCCTCCTTCCTTCAAGGCCAGTGTACAATTTTTCCCATCCAGATAATAACTAGCTTTTTGAAGTCAGCTATGCCTACATTGATGTATTATGTTAAAAATCAAATTAAAAATTTAAAGTTAAAAATCTTGTCAATATTTAGATATTTAGTCAATATCTATCTTTTGGCACAAAAAGTAGGCAGTTCATGAAGTATGTGCCAAATTCACCATTCTGGGGACAATACATTTGAGTATTCCCAGAAGCATTTTATATTTCTCCTAGAAATGACTCTTCTGGGGGTGATTTGTTAATTTCCCCAAAGTAACTCTTTCAGAACAGGAAGTGACTTGTGGTACTCTACTTCCTGTTGGAAGATTTTATTTCAGAAATTACTTTACCACTTATGGAAGAATAGAATTGGTACATGTTCTTGTAGTCCACCAGGTGTGTGGGGGAAAAAAAAAAGAACAATGACAAATATCTGTTCAGGAAAAAGTATTTTTCGTATTAATTACCATCTATCATATATTCAAAAAATTGTTCCTGAAAATTGTAGCTCTCATGTAGAGAAGGGGATTACACCCCTCCCCACTCTCACAACAGCAGAGGCTCTCTCCTCTTTAAAAACCTTGTATTCAGGGAGGATGTCTGTATGCTAAGTAGTTGAATGCAGCAGATGCCTCATGAGATCAGAATTAGCCTGCATGCTGCAAGTCCTACAGCCTGGAACATTTCCATACCAAGACCATCACACAGATATCCTTCCTAGTTGTTGCATGGAGTTATGCATGTGGTTCAAGTAGCATGGCTGATAGGACAAATTTCAGCTAATGTTGTAAGCCCTGCTCCCTTGTCTCTAGGTAGTACTGTAGCTTTTGGATGGGTAATGCATGAACATGGCTTATTACTTTACCCAGGCAGGGTCAAGGTGCTAAGTTAATTGCCCCATAAATAATATCCATCCCAATGTTAACTAATAGAATCCTGAATACTCGTGGTGGACATGCACAATTTTTAAATATTCACAGACTCATTCACCTACTCACAGCAGAACTTTTCAAGGCTTCTTGTTAATATCAAACCATATTTCAGTTTCTCATGCCAATAAGCAGCTTAATAGGAGTTTATCAGTCTGAGAAATGAGAAGGACCAATTTTTCTGCTATGAAAATGGATTTGGGAAATTCACGATAACTGAGTGCCTCAAAAAAGGAAACACATTTTGAGTGGGGCTGAGACAACTGTGTGATGGTTTAAGTCAGGATTGCACTTCTTTTCTGATTATTTAAGTAACTATCAGGCTAAATTAAATATGGATAAGGACCACAAAAAGCCAGATCAGAAATTTCAGTGGTTAAATAATAATAAATGGCATTTATGTTAGGAAAGAAAAGAACAACTGAGTTACTTACTGTCCTACATGGGAAATTATTTTGTGCTGCTCTGTTGGACTCAGTGGCTGAAATAGGTCAGTTAACTAGTGCCCTCTTCTGCTTTACACTGGTCTTAGCTGCCCTCTTCTAACCTCGGCTTTTTCTACAGCAATTTCACTTCTCTCTCTCCTTCCTGATCCAGCAGGCCCTTGGCTCCTTCCGTTTTGTTTTATCTAGAAACAGTTCCCCACTGCTTTAACAAGTTCAAAGATGGATGCAGGGAGAGGTAGAGAAAGGAGAAAAGAAAGAGAAGCAGAAAAGAAAGAGAGGCAGAAGAAAAAAAAAAGAGAATGAGCAAAAAAAAAATCCAATAAATTGCTGCAATTCACCATTCTCTTAGCTGGTCCTCCTAGGGAAAAGTTGCAAAAGAGAGACAGAGTTTGAAAGATCAGGAGATCTTCTCTGCCACAAGGGTTCCTTATCTACAGGTGGCTCAAAGACACTTCCACATTTTACCCTGATAGTTAGACATAGTTAAATTAAGTCAGTCTGTTTAAACTTCATTAGCAGCAAGACGTTTGCTGCAGTAGGGTGGGCACAATTCATACATTCTTAATTAAAAAATAATCCATGGGATGACCATAATCTTCTTCTAAAAATATACCATTTCCCGCCCAGAAAAAAAAATCATTAAATAAAGATAAATAACAGTTTCTCAGCACTGAAGATAGGAAGGAAGGGAAGAGAAGGGACACTCCTCCTTTTTGCCTGAGTGAGTGGTGAATGTGCCTGATAACATCACTTTGGCATGCTATTATCTAAAACGGTAGAATACCTCACTCCAGCAAAGTCTGACATAAATCTCTGAAAACAAAGGCGTTGCATATGTATGAGCTGAAACAGATATGTCAGAGTTGGTGCATTAATATTCTTGTCACCAGGGTGGGGGTAGGGGTGGAAGGGGTGGGCCTGAACTTTTAAGAAGACATTCTCAATGCATTCAAGGCTGTGGCTGGTGAAGGAGGGTAGCATTGAGGACATATACTAATTAGGCATATCCAAGCTGGATAATAATACTGGAAAAGTTTTGTTTTCTGCCTGCCTTTGGTTTCCAGAAGAGCTGTGTCTGCCGTATTGCAAATGTTTTAGCCAGGAAGAACCCTGTATGCAGCTTTGGCAAATCTTTCCTTTCCCTTAAGAGGAAAAATTCCCCCAACAGACAGGCCTGAGTTTGCTGGCTGCCAATATCTTCTCCATTTATAAATTGGCTCTGGAATTTCTAAGTCTCACAAAACTTGTCAACACTTTAAAAAAATGTCATATATAAGACAATTTTAAAAAAAAACTTTTTTACCTCAGAATTGGTTGACATAATGATTGCAAGCCTACCTTACAGGGATGTTAAGAACATAGACAGTTGCTTTACATTGAGTTTAGAAAAAAGGAATGTAATGAGAATGCCAGCAAAAATATGCCATTGGGTGAAGATTAGAATTTTGTTTTTTTTGCCAAGGACACCTGTAAAACAAATGAAAATAAAAAAAATAATAATTTCTGTTTTGGATTTTTGCACCATAATATTATTTTAACCATCATTTTAGATATCTACCTCCTTTCTAGGTTTTTTCTTTTTTCTTCTGTTTTATATTGATTATATATACCAATGTATAATCACTCAGAATCATGTTTAACTAATCAGTGAGTTAAGAATCAGTTATTTTTATCTTATTCATAAACAGATCAAATCATGTGCTGAGGTAAACTAACCCTACCAAGGCAGCCACGATAAAGGCCAAGCCTTGTCAACTGATTTATTTGGTATACTTACTGCAGCAAGAGAAAGTTTTGGAGACAAAGAACAGCTCAAGAAGCAACATATTACCACTACTCACTTGTAAGTAGCACAGAACGCCTGCCAGGCGTTGTTTCAGTATTCTGACAAGTACTCATTGCCCAGTTTGTCTGATTTAGTGATTATTTTCTTCTGAGTAAGCAGAGACTATAAGAGGCATATAAGTTAGCTGATTTCCAGGAAGTGAGCTTACTAAACAAGCCAACAGGAGTTTGCCAGAGATCTTTAATGCAGAGTCTCTAATATTTTTCCTTTATGTCAAGGGTTGGCTAAACCGAAAGCCTTGGAACTGAACAAGAAGACATAAAACAATTTATATTATTGATGCGGTACAAAAAAGAATGATGCACTAAGAAAAAAGAATGATGCCCTGAGAAAAAAATTGAATATAGACAGGAATCTGCAGTTGTGGCCTATGGTATTTTGAGGCCTGTCTTCTTTCCTAAAAATAATCTGCCATATATTTACAGAAAATGGAAGATCATTGCTGTCCTTGAAGAAAAAAGTCAAAGGATCGGGATGTCAAATCCTCACAGTTCAGCTAATGAGAAAAGATAAGGATTTGTCATTTCAAAGAAATAACAATCTACAAGAAAAACTGTCAGTGAAAGGTACTTTAAGTAAGATAGTCAACAAAGGACCAAGCTCAGGTATTATAGAACAGCCAAGAGCAAGTGAGGAGAAGATATTCTGCACTGCTGGAACTAGTAAACCATTTTCAAACTCCCATTGGTAAAAGGGGCTGGGAGCATTGAGTGGAAGAAAAGGGGACTGCAAAATGTAAGATGGGGTCCCTAAAAACTAACTGTGGACCAATCTCAGCCCAACTTACTTCACAGGATTGTCATGGTGGGGGAAATAGGAGGAAGACATTGCATTGGATATGTATACTGTCTTGCATTATTTGCAAAAATAATAAAAGCAGGATACAAATAAATATATAATAAATAACTTTGTTTGTAGGAAGAAAAAGAAAAGAGTCATGTAGTGACCCGCTACAATGAGGAAATGAAGCACGTGTGGCAATCAGGCCCAGTGGCTTTTGAAATTTCCATCTGCTAGCAGCGAAGATCAGGGATGTGTTAGAAGAGGGCTGTCAAACTCACGGCCCACTGGCCGCATGCATCACAAGCTGGCCACGCCCACACCCAGTTTAGTGAAGAGGAAAAAGTCGCAATATGTCACATGACGACACGAGTTTGGCACCCCTGTGTTAGTATTTTCAAGACTTAGGAAGGATGTTGACAATTATCTCTTTCTGCTAAACTATCTGAGGATAAATGATACAGCAAAAAAATATAACTGTGTCACCAGAGCCTGGACTTTATGAAAGGAATCTCAAGCCCATGGAAGTTCAAGAGATATTCTTGTCTATCTTTTCCATCCATGGAAGAGAATGTAAAAGGGAAAGAATATTGCAGGCAATAACTCATTACACAAATGGTACCAGGGGAAGAAATTTGGTTTCTAGCTTCATTGTCTGAGTAATCTACATGATGGATTGCTGGCATGAAATGATTATATCTTGTCAGGACAAGTAAAATATATTTGGCCAAAGGATGGCAAGCATGCATTAGGAGGGCTTTAAACTGAACTGGAGTGCGTATGTATGAGGCAAGAAGTATATAGGAACCAGAAAGAACATTCACTCATAAAATTCATGGTTGCCAGCATATAGGAAGTGATTTGAGATTTGTATTATTAAGAAGTAGTATAGAAATGTTTTAAATGACATAAGGAGGAATTAAAAATGCAACTAAATTTAATTTGTGTAACAAAGACCTAGTGGGATGTCTTCCATGACAGGAAAACAGCAAATAAAAAATAAAATTTATGCCAAAAAGACAGAATCAGTAAAGGGGAGTAAAAATTTAACTGCATATTTAAAATTCTATAATATTTTTCTCAGAAGTACAAATGAATGAACATGGTAATGCTGTAGAAATAATTGGGATTAAAGTAAATAGAGAAACAATAAAAAGATGTGTGAAAGCATAGTGATGATATAATTATGTTCAATTACTTTGATATCTGATAGGAGGTCAGTTATGTTAAATATGGTCTGGACTTTCTTACTGAGAACTTAAAAGCACTTAAATTATCATTTTTTTGTTTTTGATATAGCACAAATTCGGCAAAGAGAAACAAGTCATCCTAGTTCTGGTAGCTGTTACCTACTCATCATCAGATACTATTTATCAGAATTGAATCTGAGTTAATTTATTTTCAGTGTCAGTATACTGCTTCAAACTTTGTAAATTCTGAAGAATGCACAATAAACATCAAAATATAAATATAACACTCATAAAAAGTTTGCCCACAATAATGCTACAGGCCAAAAGTCTGTTGCAATACTTTATTTATTTACACAAACGTATATGCTACCCATTTTGCTGAAAAGTTTCTAACATTTTGAAATATAAGTGATGGTGAAGTCAGATATTAGCTCCAAGGAACGGAATTCCAGATATTGGCATGGGGTGGTGATGATCGTCACTGAAAAGGCCTGATGCCTGTTCTTTAATCTGTCACACTTGGATGGACTCTCAATGTGCTGTCTATAGATGTTTGGACTAGATGGGCAGAATCATTTATGACAAACAGTTTCTGCTGTTCAGACATTAGGGGGAATTAGAGCTGGGAGAAATATCAGTGTGTTGATTAGACCTGGTAGCTTCATGTAGATCAGGGGTGTCAAACTCATGGGCCAGATGCATCATGTGCTGGCCATGCCCATGCCCAGTTTAGTGAAGGGGAAAAAAGTCAGTATCTGTCATTTGACGCTGCTGTGATGCCGTGAGTTTGACACATCTGAGGTAGTTACATAGCATTAGAAGTCAAAAAACAGCATATAGAACCCAACAATACAACTGCTGGAAGGTACACATGCAATCATCAAATATTCCTCCCAGACCATTGCAAGTAGGACAGGATGACTTAACTTCCAATTTATAGAGACAATCCAGGAAGACATTTAGGGCGGTGGTATCAAACATAGTTGAGGGATTACGCAGAATTAACAGAATCATATTTTGCTGTTTTTCGCTCTATCAGAGTCCATTGCAGTTGGGCAGTTAAGTCAAATAAGTATAAATAAGAGATAATGTTTGCCATGATGATTCTGTCACAAACCAAGCCTGAACTTCCAATCCATTTCCAGTTCTGGATTAATCCATTGAACCCTGGATTAAGAATAGTTGCCTAGCTTGGTCTTCTAGTAACACTCCTAGCTCTGCTGTCTTTAGAGCAGAACTGATTTAAAATTACATGGCTTTGCCATGGTTCAGTTTCATCCATAAAACTAAATGTATTTTTCTGTGCCAGCCAAATTTTTGGTTGGATATACGGTACCTCTTCTGATTTCATCTTCTGATCAAACATTTGCACATCCCTACGGAGTCCCCTTAAAAAAAAAAGAGCTGCATTGATCTAATCTTTATTTATTATGTTTTATTTCATAACTGGAATTATTACTACAGTCTTCTGGTTTGCACATTTAACGGCAACTGCAAATGTCTTAACCAATTCTTAATGTGGTATCATAAGCACCAGTGAAAAATGCAGGAAGTTATGATTAAATATTTGTTACTATCCAGGAAGAACTGATATTCTGAATAATGTTACCTACATAGTAATAGCTAAGTATACATTTCTTAATGGGTAGTCAAACACAAATTCATGTGTGTGTGTGCAGGTGTATATGTATTTATATGTACGTATCTGTCTGTATGTGTGCAGGTGTATGTGTTTACACATATATACAAATGAGCTTGAAATTAGTGGCTTAAAATATTGCTTATTATAGAGATTTTCTTTTCACCCTTTTCCTCTGAATTCATGTATTACTTTATATTTTTCAACCCCTCCCTGCCCTAGTCTGAGATTTGACACTTGCTAACATTTGGGCATAAACAGATAAAAGATGAATTTTGACTCCTTGTCAAGTAACCTTGAAATTTCTAAATAAAGATAGAACAACCATACATGATAATACACCAGCTTTTTAAGGCTGCAACAGAAGAAGACTCACCTCTAAATATTTGTAATCTTTCATGATGTTTTAAAGGTCAGAGCTTTCTAAGCACCATACTATAGAGACCATTTTTAAGTTCAATAGCTAGTTGTTTTTGTTATGTGCAGCATCCTTTGGCATTGTTTCAGAATTTAAGAAAATATAGGTTAAACTTAGTTAGGATATACCAGAAACATAAATAAGCTATTCAAAAAACAACAGCTATTGGTATTCACAGCTCAAACCTCCAAACTAAACATAGAGGCTCTATTTAAAATTTGCCTCTAAACTGTAATTTTCAATGCACCAGAAATAAGAAATAATTAAATGCATGATGAATAGCCATATACTCAGTAGAGTTAAATTATGTTGAATTGGGTTTTATCTTGTCCTCATCTATTTATTTGTCCCTCCAAGGACCTGGGACAGGAGACAGCTCCAAACTTGATTGCAGAAAATATGACTTCAGCAACAGAGTGGTCAATGCCTGGAATGCACTAGTTGACTCTGTGGTTTCATGCCAAAACCCCCAAAATTTGAACCTAAGACTGTCTACTGTTGACTTCATCCCATTCCTAATAGGTCTGTAAGGGGCGTGCATAAGAACACCAGCGTGCCTACCATCCCTGTCCTAATGTTTGCTCTATTTGTATCTAGTTTATGTATCCAATCCATGTTTATACTTATTACCTAATATGTTCTTGACAAATAAATAAATGCTATTGTTTAATAATATAAAAACGTATCATTGTAAGATGTTCCAAGAGAAGTTGCCTTCTGCAATTGACTGATGGAGATTTTGTCAATGCTGATGGTGTTCAAATGATATTCTTGATGTTCAGGACCTCCTTAGGTTTACTCTGGCAGCAGGAAATTATGTAAGAAGATCATTTGTCTGTCTGTCTGCCTGCTTGCCTATCTTCTTAATCTTTTATTTACTGTTCTCTATTTCTTATCAAATGATGTGATAAGCAAGCTCATTGAACTTCTATAGCTTCTTTAGCCCGGCTTCCAGGGAAATAGCATGTTTATTTCTTAAACTTGGTAGCAAAAAAACAAACAAATATAAACCAACCTAGTTAAAGACATACTTCATGGATAAGGCCAATTTAATTATATCGATATTATCAACAAGAACCCAGTTTTCATCCTTCATACTTGTTATTTGATTTTATCATTCTTGAGAGAACTCCAGAGTTCACCAAGGCTGTGCCCTCCTTCAAACATAACATCTATGCATGGCTTATAAATGAATTCATTATGTATAACATACACAAAATATTCATGGTATGGAAGCCCTGGTATTCAGCACACGAAGAAAATGAAGTCACCAGACTTTCTAAAATGTTTTCTTTAGTGTCAGTTCATTGCAGCAAATAATGAACCACAGCCTTTCCTTCTTACCATGCATATCTGGGATAGCTGACATGGATTTGAAATGACTTAAATGTTTCTCCGCCTACTGCAAAATACTTTCAGAACATAAAGAAAAGATTATTATTTTGCATGATTTTAAAAGCACTGATACTTTTGGCATGAGCCAGCTGGTAACTTTAGGCCAGTCATTCTCGCTCAGCTCTAGGAAGCAGGTAATGGCAAACCACTTTTGAACTCTTGCCAACCAAACTGCAGGGACTAGTTCAGACAGTTATCAGGAATCAAAAACTGTTTTGAAAGCACAAAAAAGGCATAATTTATCTGAAGGATATCAAGTTCAGGCAGATTCTTTTGTAGTATTAATATTTTGAAGTCATTGTAACAATCTTTTAAAAAAATATTGATTAGTGTAGTATATTGCGAAGTAGCAGATCAAAGTAGTGTGACCTTTCAGCAGATGGAAATATTGTCAATGCACAGTTTTTCTAAGTGCCATCCAATATTTTTTGGTATGACTGGTGGATTTCAATTTTGGATGAAGCTTCTTCAAACCTGCAACAGGACCATCTCCTAGATCATCAATATGCTTTCAAAAAGGTTACCAGTAATGCCTATGTAGATCATCCATGTACTGTTTACAGAAACCCAGTTGTTTCTATTTCTTTCTCATCTTAATTACTCTGCTTTAAGCTTAAAGGACTAGAAGTCTTAGCTTTGTATCAGCCACAGTTATGCAGCAGGTTAGAGTTTACAAACTGCAGGAGATAGGAGGTTTGATGATTCTCCTGGGCCGAACACAGATGTTCTTCTGTTAAAAGCCTACTTAAACTCCCATTTGCCTCAGAAGCAGTGAGATAACCCTTAAAGTAGACATGGGAGGCATAATGCATCAGTCAAAAGAGAAAAAAGAAGTTAAGTACCTATATTGGCATATGTCTTGGATTTTATATTGTCATTATACAATCCAACAAACATTGTTTAGCATCCTCATTTAGTAGAAAAGCACACATGATGAATTTCTTTTAGTAATGTTGATATTATTACACTTATACTTCCATGTCTCTGTTTTTGAATATGCTTTAGCTAAAAGGAGGTACTAGATTATTTAATGTCCTCTGAAAAAAATATATCAGTATCTTTTGTACCCCCTTCTATTATAAACACAATTTTTCCTCATGCCTTGGGTTGCTACTGCTATTTTCTTTTTCTTTTAAGTGCTCTTTACATACACTTCCAGATTCAGATCCAGAATGGGCCGTGGTTTTTTGGTCTCTTAAAGACCAAATAGGGAGAATGATGCAGCTTGAAGTTCAGGGGTGTCAAATTCGCAGCCTGATGGGCGGATACGTCATGTGCTGGCCACCCTCATCCCCGTTTTAGCGAAGGGGGGGAAAGTCATGATAAGTCATGTGATGACAACATGATGATGCAAGTTTGATACCCCTGTTGTAGTTGATCAGGTTTGGCCACGTAGTTTAAGTTACTGAAGAGAAACTTTAAAATGTGCTTAAAATAGAAAAGAAGATTGGATTCATACACATTACACTATCTACAATGTTGGTCTTCCCATAAGATGTTAATCATGACTTATAACTTCACGTGATGTATATTTCTAGCTAACTGTTCAAGAGCCTGTGATTAAACATGTTCATAAATTTTTGAGATCTTTCAAAAACACAATTCCAAATGAAATATAGGTTTGGGAGCATAGCAATTCAATTCTTCTTAATCTCCAGTTTAAATTTATATTCTTTTATTTTAACACTAGGAGTTACAATCTCACATGATAGTAGGCACATCCCAAGTTGAAGTAATACTGCAGAAATTCAACTGAAATGAATAGCCCTGCACATGTGCACCACTATGATCGTGCACAGCTCCCAACTTTTCAATGGGGTTTGTTCAGAGGACCTTCCTACTCAATTGTGCCTACTAATTCTTTATTATAGTAATCACAGAAGGAGAGCAATGCAGGCAGTGGAGATACAATTAGATTATGTGCAATTTTAAGAAAAATTATACATTTCAAAATAGTATCGTCAACTACACCCAGCTGGTTTGCAATCAAGTGCTTTTGTCTTATCAAGTCCTAATAGATTCTCAAAATAAATGTTGTGTTCTTTTAACATGAAAAGTTAACACAAAATACACACACACACACACACACACACACACACACACACAAGTTTCCATATTTATGAGACATGTAGAAAAAGAAATGTGGAAGCTGCCAGCAGAAACAGGGAAAAAGTGAGTATGCCATTTCTTAGGAAGTAAGCAATAGTTAGATATGAAAACTGATATGAAGATGAATATAAGTATTAGTATAACCCTACACTATAATGGTTTTTAATTTTATGTCAGTAAAATGTGCATTAACAATTGATTTAGACAAAATTCAATTGGAGTTGACTTGCTACCAGGCTTTTTACATAACAGCAGTGTAATGCTGGTTCAATGGATTGTGTGAAAGAGGTCTGGGCTTCAACATATTGACGATCTAAAGTTGGTAACAATATTTACATTTTTCTGTGTCTATTATTTTTTGCCATCTAGTGGCTGTTTGGATTTTTGCATTTTAGAATAAAACCAAGGTAATTACAGTGTAAGGTAGAGCTTGAGTGCAATAGAGTATAATCAGAATGGGCCAAAAGATGATAGTGTTATTTGAAAATAAAGAATTGGAAATCCTGGCCCATGTGTCTGTTCTGGTTTGGCTGAACTAAGTTTTTATATATATAAAGTGAGTGTGTGTGTGTGTGTGCACGCACACACACACACACAGATAGATAGGTAGGTAGGTAGGTAGGTAGGTAGATAATAGATAGATAGCCATAATAACATAGAACATTTTCTTCTGAGGGAAAATAAGTTGTTCTTGACTAGATTGGGGAGAAGGAAAAGAGAAATTTTTACCAGGTCAATCCCAAAAAAGGATTAGTTCCATAGCTCTTACTGGAAACTAAGCTGGGCATATTATATATTTTCAGTATAATTAAATTTCCCTATATCTGTAGCACTCCTGCTCCAGTGAAATGGAGATGTAATACATCGGCCTCTAATACAAATTCCTGCAAGGATCAGTGAAGCTATAAAAAAAGCTATACTTTATACGGTTCATGAAAAAAATAACCCTGCCATGGCTGTAACAGAATAACACTTTCATTAGCACCAATCAAAATGGCACAAACAAGTGTGCAAGAATAGGAATTCTTCAAAATGCTTTACCCAGAAAGATGCTATAGAAAGAGGTAAAGAACACAAAATAAGACAGTTGAGAGGATAAAAAAAGGTACTGAAATTCCTCAGCTTGTAAGAAAATGATCGTATAAATGCTCATTCAACATAAAGTTTAAATTGGTTTGAGCTGTTCTAAGTAAAAGCAAATTAGGACCAATGTGCCAGAGTGCTATCCAATGAATCAAATGATTAGCAGAAATGTTAATGTTAATCCAAATGTCTCCATAGCCAGTGAAACCACATTTTTTCTGGAGTGTCCTCCTTTCTGCAAAACCCCACCCCCAAAACAAACAAACAAACATCCACAAGAGAAGTGGGGAAAAAAATAAGATGGCAGCCACAATGATACAATAGTGCCCCACTGCTTTTTAATGTGAATTATATAAATTATATAGATAAAAGGTATAACTTTAATCACCTAGTTAATAACTACCATCTCGACTTTTTTGACTTCTCCCTGCAGATGCTTCTGAGCAATCCTCAATCCAAATTCTTTGATTTTCTGCTCTAGAAAAAGGGCAAGTGATGGATATATTCTGAGCAAGAATTTCTGCAAGAAATGAAATAAGAACAGATTTGCTGGCTCCTTTGATCTCTGTCTTTCTGAGAACTGACTCTATTACAGATGAAGAAAGGATGAATTTTTCATTTCCATTGCTAACGTCCCCATTTGATTCTCATTACAATAAGTAAACAAGATTAAATGGCAAATCCTACAGTTCAGAGTAAAGCACAACGGTAAGCTCTCTTTGAGCAAATACACTACAAGTGTATTAACTGTCATCTATTCCTTCTACTGCCGAGATATTTCTCTTTTATGCTATTTGGAGGGAGACTGTATTGGCAGGTCCAAGTCAACGATGGCAAAAGACTTCTTTTTCCACCGGGCCACTTTTAGTTTAAACGCTTATTTGCAGTCTCAGCAAGCCGGAGTGAAGAATTTTATCCTCTTTGGCTTGTTTCTGAATACTAACTAGCTGGCCCAGGCGAGGCTCTCTAAAGAGTGAAACTGCATGAACGGCATACTGCATTTGACACAGTCAGGCAGCAGAAGAGAAAAACAAAAGTCTTATTCACAGTTGAAGCCTCTGATATACTCACCCAACCCCCAGCTCCTTTTAAATATCAAGAGAAAGGGAAAACTCATGAATCCCGGCCTGAATGCCTGAGGTTGTCAGACCAAAGAGTTTGGAATGACAGCTGACTGTCAGCACAATACTCTGGCTGCTCCAGAGGTATCACTTCATGGAATTGTTCAAACAGAAAGGGAGAGAAACGTGGGTGTCCAGAAACACTTCAGCTCTTCAAAAGTGGCAGTTTATTCGGAGGAGGGGGCTGCTAATTGATTTAGGCCTCCTTTGGGTAGAGGCTTACCTGGTGGTAACTCGGAGTGCACTCAATGGGTTTGGCTTCAGAGAAGAGCAAGCGCTAGTTGAAAAATGAATAATTCTAATGTGCTTCTTGCACAGCTGAAAAGTGTTATTGATCATGTGGATTTGCAACAATTATTCCTTCAGGAGCACTTTTCCCCTCTAAAAAAGAATGCTGCAGTAATAGAGGAATTTCTCCTAATATTTTTGCTCCAATTATTATGTAAAGAGGTATGCCCATTTGGAAGACTGAGGAAAGGATTATGCAGAGAAAAAAAAGCCGTAACGGGCAAAATGTTTTAAATATACTGTTTATGTTCAGCCTTGTTTCAAAATATCATTGTGTAAACATGTCTTTCTTGATTGCCTAAATCTCGACATCTTTGCTGTTTGAATATATGATCAGGCTGCCTTTTTTTAAAGTTACAGCTACCAATATTTGTTAGTTCTGAAATATTACTTGAAATTTTGATATCTCCATAAACCTATAAAAATGATGTTCGGGCTCTCTGAAAATGATTGAAAAAAAGAAGACAAAGAGAAATGCATTCCAGGTTGGTGTGTTACTTATTGACATGCTTTCTAGACTAAAATTTGAATGGCAACTTAAGCACTCTTTGAAATGGCAGAGGCTGGGTAGTTAGGATGGATCAGCCTTTGGATAAGGTCACTATAGTCTGCTATTTTTTGTATAGACCAGGGGTAAGCAACTACTACGGCAACTTTATGGCCTGTGGATTTCAACTCCCAGAACTCCCAGCCATGCCAGACCATTTCTTCCCCGTCTATCTGCCAGGAATTGAGAGGGCCGGATGCCATGATCTTAGTTTTCTTAACGTTGCATTTCAAGACAACTTTTGCACTCTCCTTCTTCACCCGCATCAGGAGGCTCTTTAGTTCCTCTTCACTTTCTGCCATTAAAGTGGTATCATCTGCATATCTGAGGTTGTTGATATTTCTCCCGGCAATCTTAATTCCAAGTTTTGATTCATCTAGCCCCGCCTTTCACATGATGTTCTCTACATATAAGTTAAATAGGCAGGGTGACAGTATACAGCCTTGCCAGACTTCTTTTTCAATTTTGAACCAATCAGTGGTTCCATGTCCAGATCTCACTGTTGATTCTTGACCTGCATATAGGTTTCTCAAGAGACAAATAAGATGGTCTGGTACTCCCATCTCTTTATTTATTATTTATTTATTTATTTATTTGATTTCTATACCGCCCTTCTCCCGCAGGACTCAGGGCGGTTTCCAGCCAGATAAAACACAATTATACATATAATATAAAAATTTAAAAAGTCTATTAAAAAACTAATTCAATTTGGCCGAATTAAAACTTAAAAACAAGAATAAAACTATAATAAACCCCTATTAAAATTACTAATTACTTCAAGCCAGCCCTGCGCGGTAGAATAAAAACGTCTTCAACTCGTGACGAAAGGTCCGGAGGTCAGGGAGTTGTCGTAATCCTGGAGGCAGCTCATTCCAGAGGGCAAGTGCCCCCCCCAGAGAAGGCCCTCCCCCTGGGGGTTGCCAGTATGCCCTCCCTATGGGAGCGCATAGGTCGATGGGAGGCTATAGGTGGCAGAAGGCGGTCCCATAAATAACCCGGTCCTATGCCATGGAGCGCTTTAAAGGTGGTAACCAACACCTTGAATTGCACCCGGAAGACCACAGGAAGCCAGTGCAGCTTGTGCAGGAGAGGTGTTATATGGGAGCCTTGAGTTGCTCCCTCTATCACCCGTGCAGCCGCGTTCTGGACCAACTGGAGCCTCCAGGTGCTCTTCAAGGGGAGCCCCATGTAGACAGCATTACAGTAGTCCAGACGGGAAGTGACGAGGGCATGAGTGACCGTGCATAGGGAATCCTGGTCTAGAAAGGGGCGCAACTGGCGTATCAGGCGTACCTGATAGAAAGCTCCCCTGGAGATGGTCGTCATATGTTCTTCAAAGGACAACCGTCCATCCAGGAGGACACCTAAGTTGCGAACCCTCTCCATTGGGGCCAAGACTCGCCCCCAACAGTCAGCGATGGCTTCAACTGACTGTACTGGGATGCCGGCATCCACAGCCACTCAGTCTTGGAAGGGTTGAGTCGAAGCCTGTTCTTCCCCATCCAAACCCGCACGGCCTCCAGACACCGGGACATCACTTCAATGACTTTGTTTGGGTGGTTGGGGGTGGAAATGTATAGCTGAGTATCATCAGCATACAGATGGTATTGCACCCCAAAACCACGAATGATCTCACCCAGCGGCTTCATATAGATGTTGAACAGGAGAGGCGAGAGAACCGACCCCTGTGGTACCCCACACATGAGGTGCCTTGCGGCCGATCTCTGCCCTCTTGCCAGCACTGTCTGGCAAGAGAGAGAGAGAGGAGAGAGAGGAGAGAGAGGAGGTGAACCACTGAAAAACTGTGCCCCCCCACTCCTAAACCCCCCAGCCGTTGCAGCAAGATACCATGGTCGATGGTATCGAAAGCCACTGAGAGATCTAATAGGACCAGGGCAGAGGAGTGTCCTGAGCCCTCCAGAGATCATCTACCAATGCGACCAAAGCCCAGGCTGTACCCAGGCCTGAAACCAGACTGGAACGGGTCTAGATAGACAGTTTCATCCAGGTACTTTAAGAACTTGCTACAATTTATTGTAATTACTACAATTTGTTGTGATTCACACAATCAAAGGCTTTAGAATAGTCAATGAAGCAGAAGTAGATGTTTTTCTGGAACTCCTTAGCTTTCTCCATGATTTAGCGTATGTTGGCAATTTGATCTCTAGTTCCTCTGCCTCTTTGAAATCCTATCTGTACTTCTGTACTTTTAAACATATTATTATTTTTACAAATAACTAACATATCTTCCTTCTCCTATTTTTCTGGGACACATTTCGAGGAGAAAATAAGCAGACATTGGAGGGGTTAAACATTCATCTGATAGCTAAGGTTAGAAAATGTAGACTATATGTAGATATGTATATGTAGAAAATGTAGATAAAACCCCTGTCTAAATTTTACTAACAAAACCCACAGTATGCTTACAACTTGTTTTCTACGAAGGTATTGCAGACTTTTAAGGAAGCTTTCCTGTAATAAAATCATATTTTTCAGTGTTAGTGCTAAACATGTGGATCCATGGAAAATGATACCTATGGAGAAATGGGTTTGTGACAATGGTTACAATTTAGCAGGTCAGCATATATAATATATCACAAAAAATACCCATTATGCTTGCAAAATTTTAAAATACTGTATATTTGGTCACCCGTTAATACATTCTTGAATTCAGAGAACTCCTTTAGATCTGATCTTTTCATGGAGGAGACTTGGTAGGCCTCAGTGAGCTTGGATCTGCCTACTACTGCTCTCTAAGGTACAATATGGTAGAAAGATACAATCTGCTACCACTATTTTCTGCAGATTGTATTTCAGAAATATTCAGTTGACACCAGATTTATTTTAGTTTCCTGCTTTTACCTGAAGTGAGAAAGACAGATAAAAGACAAGTTTGAAAATGTTAAGCAATGTGTTTCCTCTTATAGCAGAGCTTATATGGCAAACAGGGAGATTTCTGGAAAGGAAAGGTTAACAGTCAATTGTGGTTCTTAGTGATAAACATGAACACTCCGAAGTATCAGCTATGGAAAGAAGTTTATGCTTGGGAGGGAAAACAGAAAAGAGAAGAGACTTTCCCTTTGGGAACCTTACTTCATATTTTAGTATAATTAGCCAGCTGATAAACAGGCTTTTGTTTTCCATTTGAATAGCCAATAGACAGCCACATGGGACTGTTGTGCATCACACTGGTAGTAATAACAATAAAGTTTGTGTATCTTGACTGTCATTTAGTCTGAAACCTGTGGCACCCTTCCTTAGAATTAAAAAAGAAAACAATGGGAACATATAAAACAACTGCTTGAAAACCAGCATAAAAACAGTGAATCTTTATACCTCATAAAATAGAATTAGAACTTCTTAAAAAATGCAAAACAAAATTAGACCTTTCCTCCCCTCCCCTAGGAATCGGTAATTTTTGAGAATGCATATTCAGTTGGACAGTTATTTTAAATTCAGTAAATCTTTTTCTTTAAAAAAATTTTTTTTAGCTGAATGCATTTGAAAGTGCTCCTGACTTTTCAAGTTACTCTATAGTGACCAGATGTCCCGCTTTTGGTGGGACAGTCCCGCTTTTTAATAATTTGTCCCGCATCCCACGGCAATTCCAAAAAGTCCCGATTTTTTTTTGTTTCACTCCCATTCTGGAAATGGGAAGCGGCAATGCAAGAGGAGGAGGCGGAGAAGGGGGAGTGGCAGAGAAGGGGGCACGAGAGGGAGGAGAAACGCCACTTGTCTTCACCCGAGAGGAAGAGAAGAGCTGAGAGAAGAGCCGAGAGGAGAGCCGAGCCTGCCTGGAAGAGCCGAGAGGAGAGCTGAGCCTGCCTGGAAGAGCGAAGAAGCAGCAGCCGGTCCTCCTCCTTCAGGCAGGTGGCAAGACTCAGCGCGCATGCGCAGCCCCCCCCCCCGGTCAATGGTGTCCCGCTTTTCCATCGCTGAAATCTGGTCACTTTAAGTTACTCTATATAATGAAAGGGAAGCCAAAGTGTTGCCATTTGCGATATATTATTGATAGCAACCTCCATATTTTGAAAGATTTTTCTGAGAGATTGGAATATACCCTCTTCCCAAGCTATTTGCTTGAGATTGTATTGGCTAACTGCTGATTAGGTTCATTTCATAAGCTGCAGATGCATACACATAAGCATGTTGTAGATAAAATTCTTCCTAAGTTTCTATTTCACAGTTTAAGGATGGAAAAGAGAAACTTGTGTAATATTTCTCTTGAAGTCCAAGGATAGAGTCTAGCAAGCAGTAGTGGTACTAAGAATCATAACATATATATTTGGTGACCATAAAACTTAGAGAACCTTTTAAATTATTGCTCAAAATATCCAACAAACAAGCAAGCAAAAAAAAGAAGAAGAGGAAGAAGACTATACTGGCCAACTAATTGATACTGAAGCACATATAGTAATTTTAAACTATGATGTATTCCTCTTCTGGCCTGGCTTCCGTGATAGTACTAAAGAAGTATGATAGAGCAGAGGATCCGATATGTAGGATGAGGCAGGAAACAAATATAACATGTTGTTGATTTGATGCTTTAGGTGGAAGACATATCATGCTTAACAATGTAAGAACTTCTATGGGACGTATTAAGAAAGAAACAAGAAATCACAATACTGTAAGGGAGAGATTCTCCAGTGTCTCCAAACAAATCTGAATAACCACAATCTACTTGTTTAGAATACAGTAGTCTTGCTACTTATTCATTTTGATTTTGGTAGCGCCTAGTACATGTCCTTCTTCCTTGATGTTTGAAAATGAAATCACTTTTAATTTTTTTTTATTTGAGAAAATAATTTAAAGATGTTTTTCCTAAGAAAATTTTATGTGTACATATTAATTCGTTACACGTTTATGAAAACCCTTAACATTGTCATTTTATGAAATCAAATAATCTATAAATCTTCCACCAAATTCTATCCTTAATGTGAATGATGCATCTTATTTATGTTCCCAAAAACCCATGTTGCAACACTTATTAATCATTTTCAACTCTATGAATGATAAAACTTCAAAAATAATAATAATAATGGGATCCTTTCCTTTCAAAGGAAAACAGCATATTCAATGGAGAATCAAGTTTGGATAGAAAATCCAAGAATGTCACTATTATCAGAGTTAGCACAATTTCTTATTTTTTAATTATATATCATAAGTACATATAGGAATGCCAATGAAAATTGTATAGAAATATAGGCATTGGTAGGCTTCACAAAGTTCTATAAGGCATAATGTGGTTTGTTTGACTTATTCAATAAGATATGATAAAACAGTCCATTGTTTAACCTAGTAGGTAAATTTAGTCTCTCAGTGATATGGTGCAATGTAGTCTTTTCAATCCAGAAGACTGTTGAACCAACACCCATTATTCTATGCCAGTATTACCAACATTCAGACATATGGATTATAGAAGCTGATTCCACATGTCTTCAGGGAACTGGCTTGCAGAAAGCTATCTACCTTGATGCATTTAATTAACAGGGTTAGTTACTACATTCTCAGCTGTTGACATTTCAGAATTCATTTTCTTCCTTCTCCTTACTACAAGTACTGCATATAGTATTTGAGAACAGTTTTTAACATGTACATCATTGCACTACAAAATCTGGATGATGGCCTATATCCCTTGTCAATATAAAGCAGATCATAACTAAATTCTGTTTTAACCAATAAAAACAAACTTGATAGACAGAACTAGCCTAATGTTTGCATGAAGGCCAAGACTAGAGTCTGTTCACTTGTTTCAAAGCTCTGGCTTTGGAACGGTGGGAAACATTTTTTGCATTTTTTCCCCACAAGGATCTCTGGCTTTTTTCTCTCTTCATATTTTTCTTATCCTGTTACATTCCCAGTCAACAGATCTAAGATTTAGGATTGCTTTAGTGTATTCACTAGTCCTTAATCTGAAATTCTGTGCACATATTTTTCAGAATAAACCTTGGGTTATGTATTCTAATGAAAGTGATGGCCCAAAAATCACAAATAGAGATATTCCCATAATATATATAATATAATATGACAACAGAGTTGGAAGGGACCTTGGAGGCCCTTTCCCCTGCCCAGGCAGGAAACCCTACACCATCTCAGTCAGATGGTTATCCAACATTTTCTTAAAAATTTCCAGTGTTGGAGCATTCACAACTCCTGCAGGCAAGTCGTTCCACTTATTAATTGTTCTAACTGTCAGGAAATTTCTCCTTAGTTCTAAGTTGCTTCTTTCCTTGATCAGTTTCCACCCATTGCTTCTTGTTCTACCCTCAGGTGCTTTGGAGAACAGCCCAACTCCCTCTTTTTTGTGGCAACCTCTGAGATATTGGAACACTGCTATCATGTCTCCCCTAGTCCTTCTTTTCATTAAACTAGACCTATCGAGTTCCTGCAACCGTTCTTCATATGTTTTAGCCTCCAGTTCCCTAATCATCTTTGTTGCTCTTCTCTGCACTCTTTCTAGAGTCTCAACATCTTTTTTACATCATGGCGACCAAAACTGGATGCAATATTCCAAGTGTGGCCTTACCAAGGCATTATAAAGTGGCACTAACACTTCACGTGATCTTGATTCTATCCCTCTGTTTATGCAGCCCAGAACTGTGTTGGCTTTTTTAGCAGCTGCTGCACACTGCTGGCTCATATCTAAATGGTTATCCACTAGGACTCCAAGATCCCTCTCAAAGGAACTACTATTGAGCAAGGTACCACATATACGGTGGTATATGTGCATTTTGTAGAACCTTACTTTTTTCACTGTTGAATTTCATTTTGTTAGATAGCGCCCAATTTTCAAGTCTGTCAAGATCTTTATAATGTACTATATATATAATGTACTATAACTTTTAAGTCTATAAGCTTGGAGTTGAATCTGTTCATAATACATGTGTATCTAACACTGAATCATACACTATCACTATCACAGGTTGAACTAATAGAGATAAAAGCCATAGCTGACTCAGAGCCTTTGAATGTAATTTCAAATAATTTGATATATTTGGATTTCAACATTACAGCATTGTTTTATTACTTCAAGATATCAAGAACGAAGCCATCCAACCAGATATCCTGAATTAGAGAATTTATTCCCAAAGGTTTAAATTTAAAATTCTATTATTTGGGTAATCTTACCATTGTAATATTTGAATGAATGAAATATATTTCATACGTAACATCTCTGTGATCTTACATATTTTCCTTTTAATGAAGACTCTTGGCTGACCTTATAAGAACTGTATTTTTTATAACTTTTATTAAAGTTTAAAAATACAAAAATAAAAAGTAATACAAACTGAAAAATATTAAAAAAGTGCAGAGAAAAAGAAAAAAAGAGAAAGATATAAATAAATTACTTTCCTCTTCATCAAGACAAGCACAATTTCGGTAATTTATCACTTTCTCTGACATTTCAACAAAAGGTCTCTTCTTTCTCATATTTCATCTCTTATCTATAAACAAGTTATAAAGTATTGTCTTTCACTGCTAATCAGTAAAAGTACATTAAGAGTTACCAAAAATAACATATATTTTAAACATAATCAAATAATTAAATTTCATATTTCTATTTTATTCTTTTAGCACAGTAACTTATCAGTTTCCTTAAAAAATACAAAAAATAATCTCTTCCACAACAATTGTATTTTTCCATTTAAATTATTAAAATTGCATTAGCAAGTTTTTCAAACTATGCATTTTGCCTCTAAATAACTGTATTTGATAAAGTTTGCATTTAATGAATTTAATGAATACAATTGTTTGATACTTTGAAAAGTTCCTTCTTTTTCTTATGCCAAGTGCCACATATAACTATACTCATTCAGTTCACAAACATTATATTCTTTTACGTTCAAGTAAAAGTTCAAGAGCAGTGGTTCTAAATCTAAATTAAATTCCAAATCTACTATAGCTAATACGCATGCTTTATCAGCTACATACCATTGTTAATCAGAATGGAAAACTGAAAAGCATTTATAAGAGAAAGGTTCAACTGTGAAATTGTCTTAAACCACCCTTGCCAAGGATTGAGATTCTTTAAACAACAATAACAAAATCTATCAATAAATGTACCATTGGATCAAAGTGTCCTATGGTAAACTTTTATGCCCAAAAGTAGCTTGCTTTCCTTTGGTAGACTTTGTTCTCAAGGGAACATTACCAATGACATTTTAAAGATGGAATTTCTGTTCAATAAGTTTAAGGCTGTCACCACTATCCAAAGGAATCTTCTATGACCCTGTTTGATTGCATAATTTTATTTCAAAGGTGAGAATCTATTATCGAATTCACTTATATTACTTAATTTTCTCTTTTTTGCATATGTCATTGAGTCAAACTTGTCTCTTGGCAATTGCTTGGACTAATTCCTACAGTTTCCTGGGCAAGATTTTAGAAGTGGTTTTCTACTGCCTGCTTTCCAGGCCTGAGAGAAAGTGATTGGCGCAAACTTCACTGGCTTTATGTCTAAGATATAGATTGCCTTTGGCTTGCTGCCATTCAAAATGACGATGGACCTCCCTTGAGCTACTTCCATCTAGTCACATGATGGGTGCTTGGCAACTGGGCAAAATTATATTTTTAAAAAGAATTTAGGATTCAAATACAACCCTTATCTGCCACTCATTAAGCCATTTGACTTTTTAGGTATGTGTCTAGAAAATGGATGTGGTTACTTTAATGATCACATTAATTGTAACAAATTCAAATACTCACTGTATATAACAGCTGAAATATTTTACTCTGTCTCCTATAAAGTTTTTATATTGTCATATGTTCAATTTCTTTTTGATGAAAGAAAAGGGAAATCATCAATAGAGAAGAATATTTCTAGCTAAGGGTTGAAATGAAGGGTTCTTGGTGCTCTCTGACCTTGCTTGTTTTATTGCTGATGTTTTATTATCCAAACTAGGTAACGTCATCAAGTACTAGAAAGGAGTAAAGTTTACTGTCAGTTTATATTCTAGAGGCTTGCCTGTCAGTGTTGGTGGGGATGATCTTTAGAGATTCTTTGGTTGGGCTGTTTGCTTCTTTGGCAGTTTCTTCACTGGGATGTTGTTTACTTGATTCTTGGTCTGATGTTAACCTTGGAGTTAATTAAAAAGGAAATTAATTTTATTACTAGATGTTAGCGTTGCTAGAAGTTACTGTAGGTTAGGTAGGGATATTAACTGCTTATTTTTTATACTGGAAATTTATAAAGCCAGTAACTTTGCATTTATTTTATTTGTATCCCACTTTATTTTATATAAATAATTGAAGGTGGTGAACAAAGCCAATACTCCTTTGACCTCCTCTTTCCCCACAACAACCATCCTGTGAGGTGAGCTGAACTGGGCCAAAGTCATCTAGCTGGTTATTTCCTACTTGGTCTAGTTTAGTTGCATTACCCATGGTCAGATTTATTTATTTAAACCATTTTTATAGCAATCCCATCTTATAAAAAATTCTGGGTAGCTCCCAGAGGTGATATTCAGCCAGTTTGCAACAGTTCATGCAAACTGTTGGAGGAAATTTGGCCAAGGTCGCTGAACTGGTAGCAATGGCCGGCTGGCCACACCCCTGAACCGGTCCCCCGATTGCCACTCGCTCGCCCCACCTGCCATGTTTATCACCGCCATGTTCTTCACGCATGCGCATGCGCATCCCATTACCTTGCAAGTCCAATGGGATGTGCATGCACAAAGAACATGGTGGCGACAACAGCAGCTTTATCTGCGACCTCTGATACTTTTCAGCAGCTTGTGGCCAGCCACCACAGCCTCAAAGTGGCTCTCAAAGAGCCAGCAGCTGGGAGGCTTCTTTGCCAACCGTTTTCCAGCAGTGACAGCTGGCTGGGGGCTCCTGAAAACTCTGGTCAGCTTGCCTTCCAGACTCTGGACCAGCTGCTGTGGAAGGTAAGCAGCCAGAACAAAGAGGTAGTGGTGGGGGAGGAAATGGGGCTAGGGCAGGGCCACTAAAGGAGGGGAAATGGGGACAACTGGCAAAGGGAGGGAGGGTGTAGGTAGGTGGAAATTCCAAAAATTTTCCTACCTTTTCCTGTGGATGTGGCTAGGTGGAGGGCGTCATGTGACTGAGTGGGCGTAGGCATGAGTGATGTCACGTTGGCCACACCTACTTAGTCACATGATTTTCCCCAGCCACGCTCACCAAATTGGTAGTGAAACCAACAATATATAAGATATGGCATGGCCGCATTTGAATGATAAATTACATAAATAAGACAAAATAATTTTGCCAATTGTTAATAAGATTTGCATCCCAATAAGCATTCACTATACTGATGTTACAGCATACGAAAGTAGAAGCATTTAATAACTATCCTTTAAAAAGACAATTCTTTGGGAGGGTATTCCTGTACTTATGAGAATTATTTTACTCCCTTGGTTAATTTCATCTATGGAAAAAGGCCCATATGATAAGTGGTCTGGATGTTTACTGTAGAATGTTCTTGCTATCTTGACCCTATCCTCCATTTTCAGCCAATGTTTCAAACTTCTAAGACATTCCAAGAATTGGAAAGACTTTGCTCTCTTAGGAGAGTTACCCAAATAGCTCTTTTCCGGGCCTTTGAGTGGGTGGGTTTCCGAGAGCTTCTCACAACTGCTGAAAAAGTCATCCAAGAGAACAAGAAAATATCTCATTGTCGTCTTTTTCATCACTTAGAAGACTCTTTGTTCAAAATATTGCATCTCTTGCACTTGAGTTCAACCAGCCGTTCTTTACACCACCCTAGAAAGAGTAGAGCAAGGATGCATTGCATACCTATACACAAATACAGCAATTAATCCAAAGGGACTAATAAAAATAAAATAAAAAAAAAGATTGCTTCAGACCTTGGGACTCAGCAAAAGTTCTCCTGTGGCAAAAAGCCCAGGATTTAAAAACAATTCTATTTCTTTGTCCTACAGCTGCTAAAACCTGCCTTTTATCTACAGCTGCATAGGGGAATATTCTTCAGACCAACTCCCTGGACTACAACTATTCATCTAGCAGCTGCTAAGAATAGAGGAAAAGAGTGGGGAGGACACAGGGTTTTAGAACTTACCCTAAATTAAACAATGCTGCACACAGAATTAAGAGAGCTTATTAGCATATGCTTTCTTTGGCTTCCAAGTAGTTTTCAGCTATGCAAACAGTTGTTCATCATCAGCTAGTAATATCTCCTGAAGCAGGTACAGCAAGTTGATTAATGAAGTTATGTGGTATGGTGTGAGCATTGAAAGGTTCAAACTAAAGGACTCCAACTTCATTCCATTGCACACTGAAATGGAAAACACGAAGGCAGTTTTGTTGGAAATAGTTTTGGGATTGATATTTTCATCTTTGCACCTTGATTCAGTGACATCGATGATGCTGGTTTCCCGGGCAAGTTAAGATTATTGGACACTGACAATATTGCTAATAGTCCTAAGGAAGGCCTGAGTTAATAATTGGCCCCAAAGTAATTAGTCTGTGCTGTTATTAACCCTGAATTAAGGGGCATTAGATTTCAATGTGTAGCATCTCACAGAATATGTGCAGTTATTGTAACAGGTACTGTAAACCAGGGGTGAAATGCTCCCGGATCGGACGGGATTGCGCGATCCAGTAGCGATGGCGGCTGCTGGTTCAGAGGACTGGTAGCAAAAATCCCTGGCCCCGCCCCCCTGCCTCTGCTGAGCCGCACCATCTGCAGAGGTTTTTTTTTTAACTTTTAAAAGCCGGTTTTGCTTCAGCCGAAACAGGCCTTTAAAAGTAAAAAAACAGCAGAACCTTACTTGTACTCTTACTTGTAGAAAACATGTTTTCTACAAGTAAGAGTAGAGATTCTAAGGCACTTAACTGATTACTGATGGATGCATGGCTCTCTTTCCAGCCCGAAAGCAGTTTCAGTTTCAGCCAGAGAGAATCAATCGCTCAGCTAATCTATTTCCTCAGTGATCAACTGGTTGGCTTTGCTGGCTGAGGAACTCTGGGATTTGAAGTCCACAATAAAATAAAATAAAATAAAATAAAATAATAAAATAAAATATTTGTGCAGTTTTCTGAGATTTGGTGTGTTTCTGTAGTGTTTCACTCTAACTACACAAACACACAAAATCTCAGAAAGCTGTATGTGGCATATTGTGTGTGTGTGTGTGTTAGTTGTGTGTGTGTAAAGTGTGAAAGTTGATTTTTGAGCTTTTTGTGGCTGTGTGAAGTGCAGCTGCTTTTACATTGTGTGTGAGTCGGTTGTGTTGTGTTGTGTGTGTGTAAAGTGTGAAAGTTGGTTTTTGAGCTTGTTGTGGCTATGTGAAGTGTGAAGTGCAGCTGCTTTTACATTGTGTGTGAGTCAGTTGTGTTGTGTTGTGTGTGTGTAAAGTGTGAAAGTTGGTTTTTTGTACCTCTTATTGTTTTTTTATACTTTGTTTATTATTTTTATTATTTATTGTTATTGGCCACGCCCACCAAGCCATCTGACCACCAAGCCACGCCCACCAATTAAGCCACGCCCACAGAACCGGTAGGGAAAATTTTTAGATTTCACCCCTGCTGTAAACCAGGAACATACCCCCTCTTTTTTGGAACTAACAATTTTCTCAGTGAAACTGTTCTCCCTCAATCTGTTATTTTGACCTGTGGTGAATATATGGAAAATAGGCTCCAATGTGACTATCTAATGGATAAATAGCCCCTTTGGACAGCACATTTTTGCAAGGGTTCAAATCTGAATCTATTTCTTTCCCTCCTGTTTCTATTACCTGTTTTGCAGTCAGGGGGGACAAGGGGCAATGGTGACATATGCATCATTGATGTTAGAAAACAAATGATACAACTTGATCATTGGTGGCATTACATAATTGAGCTCCTTACTAAATGAGAATCCCTGTTTCATTATTTTGATGTATTTGTGGTTTGTTATGGATACCACTGGTTAGTGTGTCAAGTTATATGGTCTTAGTTTAGGAGAGTTATACCAGCAGCAAGTTTTGATACTGCTGGTGTATTCAAGTCATCTGAGTTTGTGGAATTATTGGAAATGAAGTAGAGAGGATATTCACTCCAATCAGAATTCCGGAAATCTGTATCACTGTGGCAATAATTAAGAGTAAAAGGTGCACAGGAAAAGGAGAACATGTTCTTATCAACCATGTAAGATGACATGTACTTTAAATACTTGAAAGTTGTAAAAGGCAAAACCCTTGATCGAGATCAAGTTGCTGTATCACTGATAAGGTGAAGGTAAAGGCTCCCCTCGGACATATGTGCTAGTTGTTCCTGATTCTAGAGGGCAGTGCTCATCTCCGTTTCAAAGCCAAAGAGCCAGCGCTGTCCGAAGACATCTCCGTGGTCATATGGCCAGCATGGTAAACACCAAAGGCACATGGAACGCTGTTACTTTCCTACCAAAGGTGTTCCCTATTTTTCTACTTGCATTTTATACATGTTTTCAAACTGCTAGTTTGGCAGAAGCTGCGACAAGTAACGGGAACTCACCCCGTTACACAGCACTAGGGATTTGAACTGCTGAACTGTCAACCTTTCGATCAAGCTCAGCGTCTTAGCCACTGAGCCCCCACATTCCTATTATTTTATTATTATTTTATTTTATTTATTTTATTATTATTTTATTTTATTATTACTATATTTTATTATTATTTTATGCCTCCTGTATCACTGATACAGCCAATCCTCCTACAACTGACCCCATTTCATTGGGTTCACAACCTCTAGTGATCACAGAAAAGGAAGTGCAGGACCTATTTCACAGACAAAAACCAGGAAAAGCTCCAGGCCCAGAAAAGATAACTTCTTCTTGCTTAAAAGTCTGTGCTGACCAATTGGCCCCCATCTTCACCCTTATTTTCAATAAATCACTAGAGATGTGCTATGTTCCTTCTTGCTTCAAACGCTCTACCATCATCCCAGTGCCGAAGAAGCCCACCATCAAGGAACTGAATGACTACAGACCAGTTGCTTTAACATCTGTAGTCATGAAAACCTTTGAAAGGCTAGTGCTTTCCTACTTGAAAACCATCACGTATCCGCTGTTAGACCCCTTGCAATTTGCATACCGAGCAAATAGATCAACAGATGATGCTGTTAATATGGCTCTGCAATACATCCTACAACATCTTGAGTCTCCAAAGACCTATGCAAGGGTCCTTTTTGTAGACTTTAGTTCAGCATCCAATACCATCATTCTAAACATTCTTCTAACTAAGCTAAACCAGCTACAGGTACCGGAACAGACTTGTAAGTGGATCACAAGCTTCCTAACAAACAGGAAGCAGCAGGTGAAGCTAAGCAAGATCACATCAAATACCTATACAATGAGCACAGGGCCCCCCCAAGGCTGTGTGCTCTCCCCACTTCTCTTCTCTCTATATACCAATGACTGCATCTCCAACGATCCATCTGTTAAGCTACTGAATTTCACAGATGACACAACAGTGATCGGTCTCATTCGAGACAATGACGAATCCGCATATAGATGAGAGGTCGAATGACTAGCCTTGTGGTGCAACCAAAACAATCTGGAACTGAACACACTCACCACCGTAGAAATGGTGGTAGACTTTAGGAGAAACCCTTCCATACTTCCACATCTCACAATACTAGACAACACAGTATCAACAATAGAAACCTTTAAATTTCTAGGTTCTATTGTATTGCAAGATCTAAAATGGACAGCTAACATCAAAAACATCATCAAAAAAGGACAACAAAGAATGTTCTTTCTGCGCCAACTCAGTAAGCTCAAACTGCCCAAGGAGCTGCTGATTCAGTTCTACAGAGGAATTATTGAGTCTGTCATTCGCACCTCTATAACTGTCTGGTTCGGTTCTGCAACCCAACAAGAAAGACACAGACTTCAGAGGATAATTAGAACTGCAGAAAAAATAATTGCTACCAACCTGCCTTCCATATACTGTATACTGTATACTGTATCCTGTATCCTGTATACTGCACGAATCAAGAAGAGGGCCGTGAAAATATTTACAGATCCCTCACATCCTGCACATAAACTGTTTCAACTCCTACCCTCAAAACGATGCTATAGAGCACTGCACAACAGAACAACTAGACAAGAACAGTTTTTTCCCGAAGGCCATCACTCTGCTAAACAAATAATTCCCTCAATACTGTCAAACTATTTACTAAATCTGCACTACTATTAATCTTCTCATAGTTCCCATCACCAATCTCTTTCCACTTATGACTGTATGACTGTAACTTTATTGCTGGCAATCCTTATGATTTATATTGATATATTGATCATCAATTGTGTTGTAAATGTTGTACCTTGATGAATGTACAAGGTACAAGGTACAAGGTACGTATAACACTTGGCCAATAAAAATTCTATTCTATTCTATTCTATTCTATAAGAGATTTCTTTCAAGGCTTGGAGTTACTGGCATGATTTCTCAGAATCTGATATGGACTCTCTATCATTCTTGCCACTCCCAAATGCCTCAGGAATTCAGAGAAAATATTATGGCCTGTTCCTCTAAGAAATAATGGCAATTAAACTTTCTCCTGAAAGAAGAGCAATGCCTTAGAGATAACCTAGAATTAAGTGTGTAGTAAAAAAAAAACAAGGGTTGGTGAAAGAAAACTTCCCAGCTATATCACTCATAATGATAGATGAATTGAAGTGAGTTGCCAGATCTGCCCATGGTATTTCCTATCCCTTTTCTCCCTCCTGTCCCCCATGTTCCTTCCCACTTTACATGGGGCAGCCATACAGCAGACAAAACAAATTACAGTTGCCTCTGTCTGAAGGAGCAGACTAAACTCTGATTTGCTGAGATGTAAGCCAAAGTGTCATGCAAATTCTATGATTCAAAAAATGATCCAATTTATTCAGATGCAATTAGATTTAGTCTGAAATAGATCCTGTTTTTTGGGCACTAAACTAAATCCCTTGATTGGATAACTTATCTTGCATTGTGTGAACTATTTGCTGAAAAGTTAGTAATTCTGATTCCTGAGTCTGAGGGCCCATCTGCGCATCCTGCTTACAGCCTGGTCTTTCTTGAAAAAAGAAATACCTGACACTATCCTCGTTCTATCCCACCTCACTGCAAAGGCAACTCCTGTCTGCCTTTTCTTACTCTACTTCAAAAACAGTCTTCTAACCATACAAGGAATGCTGGGTGAGTCCCTGCTGTGCTTTATTTAGTTGAATACAGCTGCTTTTACTCCAACTAGCTACTGTACATTGCACTGGGAAAGACCTCTCTTTTCCAATCACTTTTGAACGGATGTCCTCCATGGCCATTTCATTCTGCACTGCTGAATTGACTGAAGTTCATTACTGGAAGGTGAAGCATTGGTCTCAGAGGTAAAATTGACAATAATTTTTCCAGTTTCCACTTCTAAACCAAGTAACCAGAAGAACAGTAAAATTGCAGTGTTTTGTAATGTGTTCTTTCTTTTTTTCATCTCTCACTGGTCCACTGGTAGAGGAATAAAAAGGTGTCAAGTACTATGGGGAAGTCAAAGTAGCAGTTCCAAGACAAGGTCTACAAATGGAAACCACACTTTCCCAGAGTTGGTCAAAGAAAGAAAAAGTGATTAGGGTTTGGTTTTTCTAGCACAGTTGGTAAGCAATGCAATCCAATCAGTGATAACCATTGTCTGGACAGAATACCTGGTCAGCATTATTGACAAAGCTAAAGAATGGATTGGAATACAAACAGCTGTCTGTGGTTTAATCTCCTGTGTTTATTATTTCCCTGATAGATTGGACATTATGCAGCTATGGGACGGAGGTTGACTTTGATCACTCCAATCTGGGAGGGAAAAAAAAAACCTAAAACAGCAAGAACTAAAGAGAATGGTGACTACCTCTCCTTGCAGTGACTTGGGGGATGAAAAAAAAAGGGGGGAAAGAGGGTACCACATAATAAACCCAAGTGTACCACACATGGATGAGTTGTTCATGATGTGTAAACATGCACAATGATTACAAAGTGACAAGCCAGTCATCTACAAATAGGCAGGAATGCAGAACATTGGGGACATGGTTCAATTCAACATACTTCACAGTCTACCTTTCAATATATCCAGTTTATCTGATTTAATGGAAGGACTGGTCCTGAATATCTAGTGAATTGTAGGAAAGTACACTCTCTTGTCTTGTTTTTCTTTGGAAGTCCAGAATACTGTTGTGCACTCAGGACTTGGATGCTATATCCTGTGACCAGCAAGCTAAGACAAAAAAGGTCTAACAATAATAAGAGTAAAATAGCTGCTCAAAATATCTTCTCTACATGAATAAGGATAACAAGGCTGAGAGGAAAACAGTATCTCATATGGTTAGGATGTTGGATTGGAGGTTAGTAAGCCTGCATTTGAGACCTGAGTGCTGCTGTGGGGTGGGGTGAGCTCCCATCCTTTGTTCCAGCTTCTGCTGGGGACATAAAAGGAGCCCCTTAAGTGCAACTTTGCCCCTGGACAATGGTATCCCCTGGACAATGGTGATGTCAATGGCTAATCCTTTTGAACCTGGAAGCAATTCGGTGCTCCCAACACAAGTGCAAAAAACCAAGACCTAAGATGTAGGCTTTCTTGAACTTCATCAAGCCATTAATGACAAAATTAGTGACAAAATTAGTGGACCAGAGGAATGCTGTCGATATAATTTACTTGGACTTCAGTAAAGCATTTGATAAAGTAGACCATAACCTACTACTAGATAAAGTAGAAAAATGTGGGCTAGACAGCACCACCACCAGATGGATTCATAACTGGCTGACCAACCGCACTCAACGTGTAGTCCTCAATGGAACTACATCCACATGGAAGGAAGTATGCAGTGGAGTACCCCAAGGCTCTGTTTTAGGCCCAGTACTCTTCAACATCTTCATCAATAACTTGGATGAGGGGATAGATGAGGAACTCATCAAATTTGCAGATGACACCAAGCTGGCAGGAATAGCCAACACTCCAGAAGATAGGCTCAAGATACAGAAAGATCTTGACAGACTTGAACATTGGGCACTATCTAACAAAATGAAATTCAACAGTGAAAAAAGTAAGGTTCTACATTTAGGCCAAAAAAACAAAATGCACAGGTTTTATAATTACCTGATAAATTTTAATAATAATTTCTTATTATAAGAAAATATAGTTATGCCTGAGATATTACTCTCACTTCCGAAAAACAAAAATGACTATGGACAGATATTAAATTTTGAGTAGTGTCTACACAGAAACGGAGGACAGACAAACCATGTGACTTTTATATCAGACTGCAAATATTCATGTTGTCAAGATGCTGGCATTCATATTGTCACAATGCAATTCATTTTTCATTATGGAATAGCTGTTTATGTTGGATCCCTATAGCATTTTGATTCAGCGCTCAGGCATTGTAAACAGACCATATTTATAGACAAGGCTCATTGATTTAAATGACTTCATATTAAATATTGCAATGTCAAACACAGAAAACTTCAGAATAACATGAGTCAAAAGTTTACAAATTAAAGCAAAAGAGTCTGAAAGATATTGCTTTAAATCAATAAATGTCAAAGCATGCTTAAGAAAATAAGGTCGTCAATTTTATATGGGACATCACAGTCATATATTTGAAGATATTCTTCATTTGAAGGGTTATCCAGTTCAAATTCGAATTCATGATTAACACACATCCCCCAGAACTTAAGATGGGAGAGATAAAGTCTTGAAGGAGTCTATCAACATGATGATTTATATTGCTTTTCTATTTAAAAACATATAAATTTAGATATATTTTATGCTTTTTATTTTCTCTTTTTCTTTCTTTTCAGTGAAACTGTCTTAACCAGGGTTCCAACTCTATCCCTCTTTCCCAAATATGTCCAGTTTTTTTTTTTAAACTATTGGATATTTGCTTCTATTTTTTCCCAGTTGGATCTTTTTCTAACATGAAAATTAATAAGGGAATGACTAGCAGCAGAGGTTAGAATGCAATGATGAAGTGAGAGAGAAAGAGGGAGTGAGGGAGAATGTAGAGGAATTGTTAGATTATAATCATTTGCTATTACTCTATCTAATAACCATTTGTTTTAGACGTTGAGAGGTTCTTTAAATAAATAGTGCTTCTTTTTTAAACCAGCTGTATTCTGATCTAGCCATATTCAAGGTCTACACCTCTCATCCAAGAACTGGCTTTGAAGTATTCAGGCAAGGACAAAGAAGAGAGTCACACTGCTCTCTATAGCTCAGTGGGTGGTGGCAGGAGCTTTTTATCCAGGGCAACCTTGGGCAAAATCAGAATGTAGTGGTCTCTGGGGTCATTAACCTTGTAGACAACCCTTAAATATGTCACACTAAGATTTTCTCAACTTTTAATATCTCCCTTCTTTTTAGAAAATGAAATGATGTTCAAAAAATAAGGGGGTGGGTGTGAGCAATTCCCTGTCTCTCCCTCCCTCCATTTCCAACATCATGCTTCTTCTAACCTGTAGCTGTGGTCTAGTTGTTTAATCATATCTTAGCTGAAGATTAGGCTGAGCCACATGACTCACAGTGATATAAGGGTTAGAGGGGATTAAAAAAGGAGAGACAGAGTTTGAAAACACACTGCCTATAATTCTGTTTGGGAGGGAGCAATCATCTCTGTCATCAGGTTGAAGGCAGGAAGCTGCCAATACGCACACAAAAATACAGCAGTCTATCATTTGTGGGTTAATAAAAACAGCTAATGTACAGGGTGATGACCATGAGGCAAGTTATGGAAAACAGCTCTCACCCAAGGACAGAGGGCCAGATGTGCTAAGACTTATGGGAGCAATCAGGACTGGCCAACCCTCTGCTATGGGCCTTATTAAGTTTGACTGTGATCCAGCACCTTCAACTTATTAAGCTGTCGGGAGTTTCAGTGATTAAAACCAAAGAAAGGTCAGTCACAGACCTTTGGAATTTCCTTGGACTGATATTTTCTTTTTGGGTCCTGAGAAATAATGAAGACTCTTTGGCTGATAGTGGATTTTTTTTTTTTTTTAAAGAAAACTACCTTTTGAGCTGGATTTGTCCACAGCTTGAGAAAATCTTCAATAGATTTTGCTTCTTCAGAACTCAGTACAGAGTTATCAAAAATCCAAACCAATGGGAAGAGGTGAGGCCTTACAGTGAGGGCTTTGCATATCATCATGGCAAAGATCAAAGGAACAGGTTAAGAGGGAGTTGGAGAAGTTTAATTATGTCCTAGGTTGAAGCAAGGGGGAGAAGGGTTAAGCAGGTGCTGCTGCTGCTCTAAATACGCTTTCGGAGCTCAGATAGTTGAAGTTTGTAAAAAATACAATATAATAAACTAGATATTTTTGATCAGTTCAAGGTTGCCAAACTGAATCCACTTGTTCTGAGTAGAAACAGATGTAATAGGTGACAACCAACAATCAATGCTCAGAGTAATTTTCAGGAGGGAAAGGTTTTTGTTTCATCTACCGGAACACGTATTGCAGGTTATAATCTCTTAATTATCATATTGTTACAAAGTGCTACTTTACTCAGTCTCTTCATACCTTGATATTTTACAGCAGGGGTTAAAATGCTACTATGTCTTCAGGACTTCTCTAAGCTTTTGGTTCCCTCCTGCTTTGATGTTTATTACACTCAGGATGTACTGGAACCTCTGTTGCCTATAACCTTTATTCTTCACACAGCTATAAAAATGCACTCTGGAAACATGGCACAGAGGACAGGATAAAATGTTATATTATTCTTACAGCATTGTATTAAAAAAAAAAAGGTTGCAAAGTAGATGGGGTGCGGTGCAGAGCATATCCTAACTAGTTTTTGTGCTTTGTGTGCTTTTCACATTTTCCTCATAAATAAAGAAATAGCTTTATTCCTGAAAGCAAAATGTGAGCAATATTCGGTGTCAAGATTTGTGCCTTCCATTTCAAAGCTGCTGCGTTCTTAAGTGTTTGCTTTCTGTGTGGAAAAAGCAAAGCACACGTTATCATTTGGAATATTGCTCCTTATATGTATAGAACAACAGTCCATGTCACACAGTATGTCGATATGAATCTAAGCAAGAATCTAGATGACAGACTGCAACCACTCGGGAGAGCAATGGGTCAATAATATTCCTTTGAATAATATTTAAATGCACACTCCATCATCTCCAATGATTTCGTTTTCATGTTACAATTGCCCATCTTGCACAGGGCATACTCATTAGTGCAGTAACCATGTTAATAGTGTTTTATTTCAAGGTGGAATTGCTACTCTCAGAGCTCACCAACTGAAGATGTAATCAATACATAGGCTACAGCTATGGGAACAAAGGTGAATAATATTTAGGGTGTTCACTTAGATAAAGAGCTACTGTTTACAGCAGGGGCACATTGCTTTTAGAATAATCTGAGGGAATAAAGGTGACATCAACAAAGGGTAGGGCTTAAGGAAACAGAAGGTGTCTGTAGGTCAAAAATGGGGGGGATTATTTATTATTTCTCTTACTGATAGCCTTTTCTTTTATCAATTTCTCATCTTTTTTTCCTCTTCCTCTTTTTTCTTGATTTCTTGATTCTTCATTTTCAGTCGTGTTTCTACCCTGAGCAGCAGCTGTGGGAGACAATTCTGCAGGATGGATTTTGAAATTAGGGCCCCAAGGAGTTATACAGAGGGTTACCACTTGATCATCACTGCTTTCACAAAATTGGTGTTATTAATTTGAGTGAGATGTACATTTCTAATTAATTTAGGGTCAGTAAAGAGGTTGTGCAGGATCTTCCCATATGAAAAAGGCAACCAAATGGGGGTGTGTCTGTATATTCAACATTTTGGCACAATTTTAAGAGGGAAATAAAAACTTTAAATGCAATAATAAAACAGAGAAATAAAATACAATATATATACAGTAGAAATGAATATTTATATTTAAATAAATATAAAAGGAAAGGGGAATAGAATACAAAAGCAAAAAACAAAACAAAACAAAACAAAACCAATGTTGTTCCATTTGTAGGAGGCCCAGTGAAGAGACAAATGAGCAACAGATTCCTAAAGAATGTAGTTATAGTAGGCTCTTCATGATGCTCCAAATGAACAGAAAACAGACAGAAAGTACCTGCAAGAAGACATTTTTTAAATCACAGCACACAAAACAGGCCCACTTCCAACAACCTTAGCAATTGTCCAGCTCTGTAATGCAGTGGGAAATCTGTCAAATACTCTATTCTCAAATTGTTTATGACCCAACATGTCGAAGCAAACACTTGAAACTGTGTAACAAACTGCAATCTTATGGCACCCAGAAACCACATGCTGCATGACTGAATTCATTTTCTCACAAAGTAGAAAAGTAGAGATTTCCCCACTCATCTAGACTGTTTGATTGTAATCTAAAAATAAAGATACCAATAGCTGAACAATAGTACACAGATCATTCCTGTCCAGGATAGCTTCCAATATTTTTTTCCTCTTCAAAAAAGTGGGGACAAATCATACAAATAATGCTGTGTTGAGATAGCATTTGATTTATGATATTTGCAGTGCAATTGTTGGTTGGTTGTACATGAAGAAGTCCTGTTTAGTGCCATTCAGAAATATGAAAAGCAATGTGGAATATGCATGGTATTACAAGAATGGAGAGAGAAAATCAATAATATTGCTTCCTATTTCTGCTCCATCCCTTTGGAATTGATTAATGAAAGGCCCAAAACATATGTTAGAAAATAAGAATTGGTGTAATCTAGACTATTGTAGATACATATGAAAGTAGAAATCAATAGATTGGTGATATTTACATGATATAGTCCTTTGAATAGCAATAATGAAAAATCAAGAAATGAATGTAATCAGAAGAAAATATTATTTTTGGTAATGTGAATGGATGAATGAAAATAGATGAGAAAATCCAGATATAGTGACTGGAACGTTTGGAGATCGAAGAATGAATGAAAACTTTAGCTGGTGAGTATCAAGCCAGAAAAAAGTTTATTAATCCTGAATTCATACCTTAAGTGGAAATGTATTAATAAATACAAATGATGACAAATCTAAAAGCATGAGTGATTGCTAATGTTAGGAGATTGAGATAATTACTAGTAATATAGAGAAAAATAGGAAGCTGCTTGGAAAAGAATGAAATGTATTATGTTAAATAGTGCCACAGAAATGTGTGGAATTACAGTAATAGAAAGTATGAAAAAAGAATTATGAAATGAAGGAGCATATGAATGAGAAAAAGAATAATGAGTAAAGAATAATGGCTGCAAAGTACATTATAAGAGAAATTCATTGTGTAATGTATATAGGGAGAAAAAATCCAGAAAATATGATCATGAAGATCAAGAAACAGTTATGATCTCGGCTAGCTCAGCCACAGTTGTGTCAGACGCTGTGAGAAGAAACAAGCCAACTTGGTTTTCTTTCCGATAGTGACTTCGTTTATTGGGTCTGCTACAAACTGGGTCTCAGTAAAAGTCGAGGTCTCTCTGTACAAAGTCAGCGCTGAGAGCCTCTGCCTCTCAGCCCCTTTTTAAACATCCTGCGCTGCTCATGCCCCACCCCATGGCTGAACTGCTTCGTTGATTGGACACCTGCCTCTCTCTCCCTCCTCGTCTGACAGTCCCAGCTGTCACGTCATTTTTATAATGCCCAGCCCTCATCTCCCTCCATCCTGGCCGCCAGAGTGCTGATTCCCTTCCCATGCTTTTCAAATGCAGATCCCTGCACCCCTCGAACAGGTCCCGATAAGGCATCCCCTGGATCTTTGATTAGGGGTTGCTTCCATGATCCGGATCCCTGCAGTGTCATGTGTCGAGCCGGGGCTAGGCTCAACATAAGATTAATGAAGAAATAATAGAAAATGCAGTTAACTGCATATTTGAGGGATCAATCCCCGGTTACATCTACCCATCCCATCAGGTCTGGCAGAAGAGATGTGTTGTGGGTCTCATCTATTAAGGAGTGTCACCTCACAGGACCTAGGGGTAGAATTTTTTCTGCCACACTCCCTACCTTTTGGAAATCATCCTTGGAGTTTAGATTGACCATGACCCTGATGATCTTCCAAAAACATGGTTGTGCCAACATACCTGGAAAGCCAGTTATGAATCAGATGACTATCCATCATTTTCATTTGCCTGCTTTTCTATTTGTTGGTTACAATTTTGGGTTTTAATTGGCTTTTAATATTATTTTAAAGAGTGCTATTATGTTTTATTGATTCTTGAATTTTGTTTATTTTGGTTGTTTTTTAATTATGTGAGGCACCCAAAGTCACAAACATGATTTAGATGGCTACGCAAATTGAATAAATGAAATAAAAGTTCAATAAGAATATCAGCTATCAATTCTTAACAGCAATAAACAGGCTAAACAAGCAGCCTCCAACAGAGTGAACAGAATTAAAAATAAATGTGATTTGTGATTAAATTGAAGTAAAGGAATGATAAAGGTTGTATATTTGAGATTTGATCATGAATGTCAGTAATATATTCAAGAATGAAAGGAATGTTATTCCTGATAGTGTCCAAAGCAAAACTGATGAAATGGACACCATACTTACTATGTAAATTGTGAAAAATTGTAGGAGCTGCAGTTGTAGATGGATGGAAGTAGTTTACTTAGGAAATGGCTTTGAGACTAGTTCAATATGTATTTTAAGGCCTGACAATGAGAAAAACAGAAAGATAGCCAGAATGAATGCAAAAATTACAGGAAAATTTGTTTGTTAAGTGTTCCTCGAAAAGTAATTCTGAATTCTCAAATTCTGATTGAAAGGAGAAGATTTGAAGTGTAGCTCTATGCTTGGCAGGATGTGGGCAGACCAGATTTCCCTCTTCAGTAGGTTATTCAAAATATATGAATGTGAGAAAGAAATATTATTGTACATTTGTTGATGTTAAAAGCAAATTCACCTGTACTACATAGTATTGTATAATGGATGTGGATTGCTGAATGTGTTGAGAGATGTGTATGGTGGAATCAGAGCATGTGTGAGACTAAATGCAATGTTTAGTGATTAGAGAGTAAAACTTGTTATGATATCTCCTTAGTTTAATGTATTTATAGGAAATGCTTGTGGCAACATTAGAAGTGTGGGAATATGAACATATGTATACATTTGTAGAATGATAATGCCTTTTTTTGGCTCTGAACCTCAATGATAGGCATTGAAAGTGAGTTTTTATGATAAAAGGAGTGTGGATCAGAATATTAATGAATTAAAAATGAAAATATCTGTGTTTGAAAAGAAAAATGGTGTCAATTGTGAAAAGCAAGAGCAAGTACACAAATGGGTGCATCCTGCAGAACATTTATTAAAAATGGGAAAATAAAAAAAATAAGATGTCCAAATAACTGAGTAAACTGAGTAAAAAAATAATAAAGTTTAATAAAGTTTATATTATAAGTTAACTATAATTGACATGTATACTTGAGAAATGAAGTTGATACAAGAAGAAGTAAGGTGAAAGATCAATGAATGCTGAATAAATGTGGACTGTGTTAAAAATTAATGACAAGTTCAAAACTAATATGTTGAGATGGGAATTATTTGCATTCTAATGAAGCAAAAAGAGTCAACTGGACACTTCCTTAGGACAAATTTTAGAAGAACCTGAAGAAAGAGGAATGAACCCATTGATGATCCAAAAAAGTAACACAAATCAAAGGAAATAGAGTGTAATTGACCACCACAGACTCTCCCCAGGTTAAGAATGTCCAACTTAAGGAAAACCCCAAGATATGAATGGGCTGCCACTTACAAAAATAGCAGATGGTATTTGTCTTCCTTGAACTGATGAAGTGCAGAAGCTGCACAATGCTTTCAGGAACTGCTGAACCCTTATATTTGTAATATACAACCTGTTTTCAGGGGTTTTCAGTGGCACCTGAAGGGATTGTTACATCCTCAAACCCCTATAGCTTCAACCTTAAACTGTCTACTGTGGACCTCATGCCATTCCTAAGAGGTCTGTAAGGGGGCGTGCATAAGCACACCAGCGTGCCTACTGTCCCTGTCCTACTGTCCCCATTTATTTGTACTTATTTCCTGTGTTCGTGTCCATGTTTATACTTATACCTGTTATCTCGTACATGTTTGACAAACTAACTAACTAACTAACTAACTAACTAACTAACTAACTAACTAACTAACTAACTACATTGTGCAGCTTCAGCATGTTCTTGGCTTGAGGACACTGTCCACCATTTGTAGTAATAGACAGTCCATTTGTAAATAAAAGTTCTGACAAATTTGGGTTAAAATCAGAATTAGGGAATCTACCTTTTTCTTAATCCAGGGACTTTCTGTACTTGGAAAAAGGATGATAGGATAATGTCATTATAAGAACTCTGTCCTTTTGGCTGGTGACACAAATTATAAATTACATTTACTTATCTTAAAAATAGATTTAGAATAAGTTACGTCAGGCCTGATAAAATAATCTTGGTTTCCCATGCTGCCTTCTGCAGCAGGTGCCTTCCAAATATGTTGAACTTCAATTTTTATAATTCCAGCTGGCATTGCAATTGAAATCCAACCTTTCAGGAAGGCACTAGCTTGGGGAGACTTGATATAATAACTTTCTCCCCAGTGAGTTAAACAAGCATACCCTCAGCCATGCAATTAAAGAAAACACATATTGAAAATGTGGTTCCCCCACCTGCAGTTTTCAGTAGAACAAACGTTTTGCTATCTCAAAGACCTGCAAATGTAGGTTAGGATTAGCCTAGGCAACTAAAATAATATTCCTGTTGAGTTGTGAGCATTTTAAGAGTTAAGAAGAAAAGATATTACATTTTATAAGTTAGTTTAAGCCAAGACCAGGCAGTCAGGATCAAACACTAGTTAGCAATTTGAGCTTACAAAAAGGCCAGAGTAGATGTTGCTTGTACTTTAATTAATCCAAATACCAACTGTGAGTATGTATAGGATCAGACATCCCAAAGGGCAAAGTTCCACAGAATGCCATCCTTTCCTAGTTCTTTATTCACAGGAGCTCTGAAATGAAGGATGGCTTCCTTTTCATCTCATCTTCTGTGGAATGCTCCACATCCATGTGAAAGATCATAGAATACTCCACTGTCATTTGTTTTAGAAACAGCGCTCTTGAGAATCAATTCGTCAAATTTTGTTAGCTTGTGAGAAGAACTCCCTCTAATCAGGAGAACATTTTAGAATGTTTCTGGTAATTAACTTTTCTTCTTCTAAAATATGTTCTTCATCTCTTCCCATTGGTCTTGGACATGTTTTATGTAGGATTTAATGTGAAGGGTCATACCGGAATGTATGTGCATGATTTTCTTTTTCAGACGACAAAGGGAGTTATATTGCTTCCTCCTGAGGACTTGGCCTCAAGAGACAGTCAATCTAAAAGAAATAATTTTGCTAAGATTGGAGATGTTGCTTGTACTTCCTTTGAAAAGCTATAATCAACTGAAGTGAAGTTATACTTAACAAAATCATAGTTTATTGTAACAGAGATGCTATTCCTATAACAAAACTACATTTATGTAGTGATAAGAATTATGTGATGGGAAATTACATAGTTTAATTGTTAGAATTTTAGGCATTGTGTTGGAAGCCTTAGTTTCAAATTCTCATTTATGGTAAAATTCACTTGATGACCTTTTGTATATGGAGCTTAGTTTGGCAGATTATTTGCACTGAGTTGTTTTCCGGAGCAATCCAACAAAAATAAGAGTCTGAGGGCATGTTTTCACAAAACATGGTTAACCTAATAAATGCCAGCCCTTCCAGATAGGCCAGGTTGAAAGACAGCCAAATGCAAGGACTACTGGAACATTATTGTAATGAGATAAAATAACAAAATCTTGAAAGACTGCCAGACTATTTCCCATTTTAAATGAAACAGAATGAAGGTAAAGTTATCTTGAGTTTCTTTGTTATTATTTCACCTTTCCCAGAACTAAGTTGTCATTTAGCTTAGAGTGTACTATCACACTGACACTAAATGGGTCAACATTTTTTGTTTTGGAAACAGGACTGTTAGATCCGATGATGGAAGAGATGGACACAGCTCTTTCAGTAACAACAGCTCTTTATTAGTAGACCAGTACAATCCAACAAAGTGCTAGTCTGGCAGTGTCCTCTTTTATAGAGGGCTGCCAGACGGCTTAACCAATAAGATGCAAGTACTTTCCTGACTTTTTGGAGGACCTGAGTGAAAACTATAGCACACTTCTTATAAGGTATATAACAAGGATGTCACTGTCTCCAAGAAGTCCCTACTATTTCATCAACCACCATACCTGGAGAACATCCCTCAACCATTCACTCCTTGCAAGAGATGGTCACTGTGGATCCTTTTGGAAAAAAAAAAAAAAAAGCAGAATTCCAGGAAAGCAAGAAGCTGTTTGTTGAAGGGAGGTGCAGAAAGAGAAAGTCAAGATTCTGCTCCTACTTCAGATCACAGTTGCACTTTTCAGGAAGAAGAATTTTCCAGGTAAAAATTTGCCCAGAGATAACATCCAATCCCAAGGCCTTCTGTTTTCTAACAGTAGCAGACCTATGGATTTGTCATTCTACTTCCTTACATTCACTTCAATGTGGCATGACAGGAGGAGTTTGGGGCTTGAAAATGTAAATTTGCATGATGTGTTTTGTTTAGAATCTTTTAGCTAGATATATGTTGTGAGATAAAAGGATAAGATCTCTCAACTGATACTGTTTACAGCCCTCATGGGCTTTGTTTACTTTGGGCAAGAGAAGATTTGAATTAAAAAAAAAAGCAGATATTGCAGAATAAGCAGCTAATGAACTTATTTCTGAGAGGGAAACGAAAAGAAAATAGGAGCAGAAATGGAACAATGCTTGTTCTATATATGCAGTGTGGTGCTCATATTATCCTAATGAAGCATTTGCTGTATAAAGCAAATGCTTCATTCGGCAAATGCCTGGGTTAACCGAACACTGTTGTTTCCCTTAGACACAAGGCTATTTTACAGTTTATTTATGTTCCATTCCATTTTGTATGCAGGGCGGGCATGGTGCCATGCTGACTTTTAACCCTAATGGAGAAAACACACAAGTTGACTGTGGGCCTCTAGGGAAAAAGAGCTTTAATGGCAATTTGAGTGTAAAATCTGGTCTGTGGAAGAAAGGTCACAACATCTGCATAACCCCCTTGAGTCAGGCTTAGAGCTCTGTCTGCCTTCAACTAAGGAGGCATTTTCTGTATCTTGAGGCTGCTTTAGTTTGAGGTACAAGGAACACATGACAGAATCAGGGGAGCTGAATGTTGTTTGTGTATGTCTGACTGCACTCTGCATCCTAAGAGAAGACTTTTTGAGAAACTCAATCAATACTACAACCATGTCCTGTACTGAAGCAGTGTTCTTTTACTGTTACAATAATGAATAGAAGCCTCCCAACAGCAAGCATTATAACCACCATTCAGCCCTTGAAATTCAATCACTTTTAACTGGTTATGTATATCTAAAATCCACTAGCAATTGTAGTTTTACAATGCCCCAATGGCAAACTTTTATTACACACACACACACACACACACACACACACACACACATGCCAAGAAAGGAATAGATATTTTTCGGGGGGGGGGGGGCGCAGTCTGCTATTTAGTAGCCATTTAGGTATTTGTAACATTCCCTGATTTTAAGATAATACTTGAGGAATTCGAGATGTTATTTCATGATGTAGTATTTCTGGAAATAAAATATAAAGAAACATAAAGTCTTCAATTCTCTTTAGACGTTTTGAAGATGGAAATCACTGACTAGGGAGAATTTCAAAAGTGGATTTGACATTTTACTCTTCAAGTATTTCCATTAACCTTTTAGTTGTACTGCACATTTGGAAGGAACACCAAGGGCTTTGCAAAAATGACTTTGGCATTAGAGATACCATTTGCTCTAGAACAAAATTAATTCTTGCAATATTGTTTGGCTATTAGAGAAAGTGTTGGTCTTTCCCTAATAATTTTTTGATTATCATATGCACAAATATAAGAAATCAGTATTTAGATAGCCAGTTGAAAAACATTTTCTTCCTGAAAGCTGTGTAACAAATACAAGCACAAAATAAACACATGCACACTTGAACAATCACTAATTAATGAGTTAAACTACAATTTCTTGCTGATAGTTCTGCAAAATTGATTCCTAATAAGATTGTCTGTGTGTAGTCAAATGTGGAGTCACGATCCATTATGGAATTGAGTTTGCAAGGTGCCATGGTCATGTGTGGGTGATTTACTCTCAGTCATCTGAGCAAATATTTTGACCACCAAAACCGCCCATTATTAGGATTAGGAGAACAGAGCAGGAATTTGCTGTTCATTTGGAATCTTGAAGAATATGATCTTACACTAATCATATTAATATATTTTTTTCAGCTGCAAAACTATTTTCTAACAAGCCACGACTAAGACATAGTTTGAAACCTTATGGTCATGTATTTTAGAATCAGAAACAATGGCTAGCTGAGGCTTCTTGGCTTTCTGTTATTACTTCACAGTGAAGAATAAAGGAAATGCATACTATACATTGTTAAAAAATATACAGTATTCATTTATTTGTTTCTTAAATCAAGTTGCAATAATCCAACCTTCCAAATTCCTTTGACTTCTTCTGGGATGTCTTGTTGTTAAAATATAAAAAAATTCTGCGATTTTAGAATTGAGAGTGGAAGGAGTAGAAAATGTGAAAAAGATGAAACTTAAGATTTATAATAAAACTACTGTCGAGTTCAATTTTCTTCCACAAACAGCATGGAACTCTAAAATGATCTGAAGTACTGGAAGGCTGCTACAAAAGACAATCTGCAAAACATCAGAAGATTTTGCAAACATGTGGTAATGTTTTTCCTTATATTATAAAAGTGACCCAGCCATAGCATGCAGCATATTTGTACCAACTTTTTTTTTAAAAAATCAGATCATTAAATGTTTCTTTATCAGATTAAAAATCTCTTTTTTGATCCTGAAAACAATAACTCTACTTCCGTTGTTTTGAAAAGAAAACAATAAACAATGATTAGTAAAGTAATAAATCAATAAGACGGCATGCCTATTCTGGTGTTAAAAGATGCTGCCTGGTATGAATATGCACTTAGCAAGAAAATCAGTGCTTTAATATATAGTATATCTTCATGCAAAATCAGAGAAAGATCTTAACTGATTTTTGAAGCATCTTTATTAAAGACATATTTTGATTTCCAGTTCCAAAAAGCATTTTCTTATGAATAAATTCTACTGGAGGTCTCGGTTGAAGGAGGATCTAGTACACTTTTATCCTCAGGTATATATATTGTATTGCAACTTTTTGTCTAATTTAGATCAAATCTTAAACCATAAATGTTTACATGGCTTTTCCTAACAAGCATTTTACACCACTGATGTTAATATAATGAATGACCCATTTAAGATTAATATTACTAAAACAGAAAGAAAATAAAGAAAGCTAAAAGGGGCCCTTTACATAAAAAAATAGCTGAAGTTTAAAAAAAACATAAAAATAGATCAAGATAAAGTCTTTGATGAAAGATGAAATTGGAATTGAGAATTGCTTAGATCCAACTAGCAACTTGCTTAAATTTATAGCTCATGCTGGCTGGGGAATTCTGGGAGTTGAAGTCCACCACTCTCCAAAGGGCCAAGTTTGGACACCCCTGCTTTAGAGGTACATAGAGAAGAAGTGTCTATGTTTTCTTACACACCACCATTAATGACCTCTCAAGTATCTCCCATCTCTATAAAAGTTTGAGATCTGGAGCCCGATCTGTAGATGGACGTATATGTGCATAGTATTCTTTCTATGACATACCATCAAAGAATCTGGAAAAATAATCAAGAAGGTAGAAAATTGTGTTGTGTATATAAGAGAAGTAACATGCTTTTCACTTTCTGGATTAATTGTTTGGAACTAATATAAATTAGAAAGTGCAGAGAAGAGCAACAAAGATGATTAGGGGACTGGAGGCTAAAACGTATGAAGAACGGTTGCAGGAACTGGGTATGTCTAGTTTAATAAAAAGAAGGACTAGGGGAGACATGATAGCAGTGTTCCAATATCTCAGGGGTTGCCACAAAGAAGAGGGAGTCGGGCTGTTCTCCAAAGCACTTGAGGGTAGAACCAGAAGCAATGGGTGGAAACTGATCAAAGAAAGAAGCAACTTAGAACTAAGGAGAAATTTCCTGACAGTTAGAACAATTAATAAGTGGAACAACTTGCTTGCAGAAGTTGTGAATGCTCCAACACTGGAAATTTTTAAGAAAATGTTGGATAACCATCTGACTGAGATGGTGTAGGGTTTCCTGCCTGGGCAGAGGGTTGGACTAGAAGGCCTCCAAGGTCCCTTCCAACTCTGTTGTTATATTATATTAAATATATCAAAATGTAGGAGGCTTTTTTTTAGATTGTCTGGTTTTATACATTCTATGGTGAATCTTGGCATCACAGTGTCCAGTTCTATTGTCCAGGTGCTATTTTAGGAAGTATAGGAATATGAACATTATTGTGGCTTGCACTCATATGAAATATTGGAAGTAAGTTTATTTAAAATGTGGGTATCCTTTTTTTTAAATAGATGATCCCTGTAAAACTAGAGAGGGTTGATGGGAAGGCCTGTAGTGAGTCTCGCCAAATGCTTTTTATTTGCCAAATATGCTCTCCAAAATTGCTCGCCAAAATTGTTTTTTGAGCACTTGAGATCTCTGCAACTGTGAATCCAGTCTCAGCCCCAGCCTGTAATAATTTGCTTGTCTTTATTACCTGAAAGTGCGGCTTGCCATACTTATTAACATTTCACTTTCCCCCCCAAAATGAATGCATAATACGAACATTGAAGCTATCGATACTTAAAATGAGAGGAATAATTCTTTTCTTCTATGAAACTAGCAAAGGACAGAAAAGGAGTGCATTTGGGGGACCATTCATTGCATAAAAATGTATTATTTCACAGTAAACATTTGGGCATGTTTTATCATCTATGGCAAGGATTTCCATTGGCACCTATTTCCAGAGAGGTTAGTCTAATTTGTGGACAAATCTATGGACACAAATCCAAATATCTTTAGATCCTCAAACTTTTCATATTCAGTTAAAGAGAAGTCTGACCTCTTGTTTACTTGAATATGAATGCAAGTCTCAGAAGTTCGAAATTTGGCCCAAGGACTATGAAAATCTTCTATTTTTATGCATTTTTATGCATTAGCTGGTTTTAAATACTTTAGGATTGACCTGCTTTATTGATTTATATATTTTATTACTGTTAATTCTTAATTTTTTTTTTGAAGGATTTGGTTATATAAGGAGGAAGTCAGAGCTAGAGAGGGAAAATTGGTATAATAGTTTTGGGGGGAAAATATTTTTTTAGCATATGTTTGTTTTATTTTTAACTATACCTTGTGTTTGTTCCGGGAAGTCAGGGGGGAGGGGGAGGGGGGAGGGGGGTTTGTGAAGGGAGAGGGGAGGGGGGCTGGGGGAAAGGGGAAAAAAAATTCTTGTAAAACTTTTTGAATTAAAAAAAAAAGAAAATCTTTTATAGAATGTGTTGTGCTTATAAGCAAGTGCGTGAAGGTTCACTCCATAATACTGCTATCATTTTGTGATGCCAGTGGTATCATTCCAAAGCGTTTCATTACAGGCTGAATGGCACAAATGCTCATTGGAAATAATAATTACTGTAGTTTAGAGAAATTGCATTAAGATGGCAATGATGGGTCATTCTATTGTACTTTTGAATACCATTTCCAGTCTGAGACTGCCATTATTTTCCCCTTCAGAGATTATGCAAAATGAAATTGACATTTAGAAGGTTTGTTATTGCACTGGCTCCCAAATTAAAGCTACATTGCATATTTTCCTTACAAATCAGAAACAACACATTCAATTTGATTAATAGATGGGAAGCAGAAGAAAACCCAGGGAATAGTTAAATTGGACTTTGAAATGACAATTCTTTATCTTTGTGATAATCAGTTGTGCAAGTATGAAAAAAGAATTTATTGATGCTTGGTTGTTGTATATAATGGCCTATAGACAGAACACAGAAATGATTTAATAAGTTCTATGAAAAGTCAATTTGCATGGGATCAGCACCCAGCCTATAAAGGGCGGTAATGGATTGTTCTCTTGATTTTATACCACTTGACATCAGATTACAATACACTGAATAAATGTTAACCTATAATCCCTTTAGTAAAAGCTAGCATTGTTTGTCTTCCCTTGTAGAGACCACATTGATTTTCTTTTATTGGATGCTCAGGCACTGCACCTCAGATTGATTACTTTGAATTAAATGCACAGTGAACATTTTTATTATTCTAAAACAGCATTCTTAACATTAAAGCACTCCCTCTCTGATCTCCTTTCTACAAGCACTTACCCCTAAGCACACATTGTCTTTTTTTAATTTGGATTTCTTTAGATTTCCTATTTTGTTTCCATGTGGCAGTGATGCTGACCCCTTGCTCTTCCCCTCTGACCATTGACCCTGAGACATCTGACCAGTGAACACTCTTGGGGGAGGGGATAAATTAATAGAAGCTCTGCTTGTTAATTGCATAAGAGGAAAGCCAAAGAATTCATCACCTCAGTCATGGCCATTGCTTTCCTTTGACCCCTTTCTCCCACAAGACTTTTGCTGGTGGCCACATCTGTGGTTTTCCTATACCTTCCATATTTGCCATATAATTATTCAGCATCAAACCTTATTAATCAAATCGATGCTGTGTTTTAAATGGAAATTGCAGGATTAATACAGGCATTCATTTCATCCTGAAAATCTTGATGGCTTTAGCACATGGAATCCAATTGGATATAAAAGATGGGATGTAGAGACTTGATTGAATTAGGAGAGCCATGCTGCACATTAAATTACATATGCCAGCAGGGGTCTATGCTTTTATAGGGATATAGTACTGATGGGTGAAGATGTCATATGACCTCTTGTGTGTTTTCTGTTTTTTGCTTCCTACTTGCATTGCTTTTAAAATCAGCATGAATTTAGTAGCTTATAATAATTATCTTTATTATATTAAGATAAAAAGAATAAAATTAACCTACCTTAAAGTAATAAGATTGTGTTCGTTATGATTATAGCAGAAGTCATGCAATTAATATACTTCTGAGCTCATTCTTCATTAGGAATGGCAATAAATGTATAACACAACAAATTAAGATACCTTGTAGGCCTAAACCTTTTATTATTATTATTATTATTATTTATTGAATTTTTATACTGCCCTTCTCCTGAAGGACTCAGGGCGGTGTACAGCCGGAGATAAAATACAAAATATGTACAATTAAAACAAATTAAAACATATCAAAATTACAAAAACGGCTAATAATTAAAATTAAATTTAAAATATTTAAGAATATTAATAAAACCCTAATTTAAAATCAAACTATTATGCCAGTCCCGCTTGAATAAATAAGTATGTTTTTAGCTCACGACGGAAGGTCCGAAGATCAGGCACTTGACGTAGGCCAGGGGGGAGTTAAACCTTTTGTTTAACCACCACACTTACATTATTATCCCTCAATCTATCGAACTTCATATATTTGTTATTATCAGGATGATGAAGTATATAATTTAAATTCCTTGGAGAGAATCAATTATTTTATTTTATTTTTCTGGTAGCATCCAATATTCAGTATTGGTCTGTGGTTAAGCATGAATTGCAGACAATGGGAAGAACTCAGTTCTGAAGCTAGGTTTTCAGAATCACCTGGCAATTCTGAATCTGAGAAGTCAATTCAATCTTCCTGGGTCAGAACTCTTTTCCTAGGCTTCTAGGTGGTCTGATCTGATCTTCTGCAGCAAAAGAATGCTCTGGATGGCATAGAGTGAGGTTCTATTGATGATAGACTGATGGGTGCATAGGTTTAAATGTCTATTTAGTGCCATACAAAGTAATGGTGACAACAATTTTTAAACGTTCTCTGTGGATAAGATTTATACATTATATATAAGACATTGATTAGATCAGTTTAAGTGTTCAGCATTAAATCTGTAAAATTTAATGTTGCACATACCAATATGGGACCTATGATACTGCACTGTAATATGAGAACCTGATAACTATCTAGATAATAGATAGATGATAGATGATAGATAGATAGATAGATAGATAGATAGATAGATAGATAGATAGCATATATCTATATATGTATATATGTATATACAGATTAAGCATGTATGGACCAACAAAAATTTGTAGGTGATCTTCAAGGGCAGCATCATGTAGTGCTAACCACAGTGCCATCTTGTTTCATATAGCTAGCCCACTAGCCAAACCTGTGCACAAGTCCTTCTGATCATGGTCTCTCCCTGTTCTTTGAGCAGGAGCCATATATCTAGGAGTACAACCTGCTTTTTACTTGGTACCACTAACCCATCAAGTGCCAAAGATGGTCCCACTCTTAGTTTGTCCTCACTTTATCTTTTTTTTAACCATCAAAACAGAGATCTATAACATTTGATGGTTGATGATCTGGGATCTTAACAATAGCAACTGCAATACCACTTAGACTAATATACTGCTTCATAGTGCTTTGCAGCCCTCTCTAAGTGGTTTACAGAATCAGCATATTGTGTCCAGCAATCTGGGTCCTGACCTTGGAAGGATGGAAGACTGACTCAGCCTTGAACTGGTGAGATTTGAACTGCTGAACTGCTGGCAGCTGACAGTCAGCAGAATTAGCCTGCAATACTGCATTCTAACCACCACACTGTCACAACTTATCAAATAAATTAAAATGCTTTTGCCATAAAATGCTTTTGCCATTTTTGTAATTTCCAAATTATTTTTGATTATTTATTTTTTGTATCTCTATTTTTCATTAGCAAAAAGTTACTGCCACAACAAATGGTGCTATATTGAGGTGCTTTTTGATATAATCCTAATCTATCACTGACACCTATTGGTACCTAAACCATTGTAATGTGAGAACTCATCCAACCCAAGTAATTTTCTAATAGGGTAAAACCTGAACACATGTTGGAAGAAATGCCAAAGCCAACTATTTTGACAAGCCCCTTTTATGCATAATGATCCTTTTAACTAATTCTAATGTATATAAGTGATTTTCTATTAAATGACACATTGGCATTTATCCCTGCAAAAATGTGCAATAAAGTTGTATATAGCCTTAATGCCTTGGGTGGTCTGATATTGCAACTGTGTTGTGCTGAAACAGAACAGAACAGATAAGAATTAAGGGGCGTGCATAAGAGCACAAAAAAGCCTACCGTTCCTGTCCTATTGTTTCCTTTCATTATATCAAATTAATATAGTTATTGCATACTTTTGTTTATATATATGCTTATATGATGTGTTGTTTTATGTTGATGCTTGTTGTGACAAAATAAAAAGAAGAAGAAGTGAATCACTTATGCTTTGAGCATATAGGATGAGGAATGCAGCCTTGGAACCAGGACATTTTATGCCAGTGCTAGTTTTCAGCCTATCAGAACATCTATGTCAAGAGCATATTTGATAGACAGCCAGGAAAATGAATGTTTTGAGAGATATGAGGAAGTTAAATCAGAAAAAGAAAGAATGAAATAATGTATATACAGAAAATCTATCTATCACCCAACTCTGTTGGCAAATAAGATTTCAGTAATGTTTTCAAAGCTATTCAAAGTATCTTTTCTTTTATGTACACTAAGAGCATATGCACCAAGACAAATTCTTTGTGTGTCCAATCACACTTGGCCAATAAAAATTCTAAAAAAAAATTCTATTCTATTCTGAATGAAAACATTAGCAACAGAAGCTATGTTCAGATGAACATCCCATAATTAGGTATCCAGAAACAGAGACCATGATTGTCTGCAGTAATACAATGGAATTTGGAAGAAATGGGAGAAATTTCTTCAGAGAAATGGGTCTACGAGAAAAATAAATCGGTTACAATGGAAGTAAACCATTGGAATGAGAATATTCTAGGCCTAGTTACTTGATTGATAAACTTGTTTCTTGATTGCACCATTTCAAACTTGAAATAAGGTTCATATATATTAAGCTCTTAAACAAACAAACCATTGTTATATATAGAAAATCAAATAGGGAACAAATAGGAAATAAAAAGGAATATTGTCCCAAAGATATTTTTTCAAGAGGCAACCGGGTTTTCTTGACTTTCTTTGAAGACATTTCGCTTTCTCATCCAAAAAGGTTCTTCAGCTCTGAGCTGAAGAAGTTTCTTGGATGGGAAGCAGAGGTGGTATTCAGCCAATTCAGACCAGTTCAGGTGAACCAGTAGTGGAAATCTTCCCGGCTCTATGCTGTCCTATTTAGGCACATTTTTGAGGCCAGGTGCATGTGCACAAGCAAAACTCATGTGTGGAAGGTTGAGCGCATGCACGCATGCTTACATTTTTGGTGCTGGGCAAACTGGTAGGTAAATTATGTGAATTCCACCTCTGACGAGAAGTGAAATATGTTCAAAGAAAAACAAGAAAGTCCAGTTATCTCTTGAAAAAGTACCTTTGGGACAACCATGACCTGTTTGACTGAGAATCTCCATAGACAAAAAGGAACATTGTTAATGTGAATGTATTTTGTAATTAACCAGATTTTTAAATAATATCTAAATGAGTTTTTCTGCACAGTATACATTTTGCTACATTTTCAATTTACAAGGCTATATACTAATGTAGAGTACATAGCACCTTGATTTGACCATCCAGCAAGAACAATGATTGAGAGGAATTGGTATTGTGAGTTTATCTATGTTGCATGCTGCCCAGAGTCAATTGATTGTGAAATGGGTATCTATAGAAATATAATGAATAAATAAATAAATTCTATTTTGACATTAAAGGTACAGTAAAAACAAAGTTTCAGAGGCACTGTTGTTATGAAAAAAGTCAAAAGGACAAACATGCCCTAATTTCATAAGAAACATTTTTAGGAAAAAATAATCCATACTCACTTTAAAATAAAAACTCATTATTTCAAGAAATGTACTGCATGGATTCCAGAATAGAATAATACTGTAGACTGAAAGTTTAGACCTGCTGATATCTTATAGCAGCTCCTTAGCTTGTCCTGGACATCTCAACAAACACTTGAAATGCTACCAAACCCAAGCCGCCACTTCACATGATTTATGATGTCATTAATGTCAAGCTATCAGTGGACAAGAGTAAAAGAGACAACAGCAAAGCTGACTAAAAACAAATAGTTTTGATTAAACTCAAGGACATTCAGTACAGCTTTCAGCAAAAAGACATTCATCATTTCCAAAGCTGACCTTGTTTTGTTTTGTTTTTTCCTTATCCCAAATGCAAACATAATACATGTTGGAATTTCAGCACTACTTTGAAATGGGCTATAATAATGTTGCCTTTTAAAAGAAGCCGTTTAATGAAGAACAGCTTCAGCAGTTTGATAATAGGGTGAATTCAATCTGTAACAATAGTTCCATCCTTCTCTTCCCACCGTCCTAATTTTCCATCCTTTTTTAGGTTCTATTTTTATTCTTAGTCTCCTAAGAAATGTTTGCAGTTTCCTCCATAACTGACTTATTCTGAATTCTTGGAGAAAGGGATAATATTGGGGACATGATACTTATAATACCTTATCACTTAAGTCTAGTGGAAAGGCAGTTAGTTCAGAAAAGCAACAATTTTTTTAAAAAAAAATATCTCCCATTTTGAATGAGGAATTTTCCTCATGTCAAGCAACTATTATTACTACTGTGCCACTTAAAAAGATCTGTAAGAGAAGATATCACAGATTTTCTTGAAGGAAACTTGGGAAAATCAGGGGAAGTAGCATGAATGCCTTGCTGCAATACCCAATTCAACTGCAGGGACTTTTCCTAATATGAAGTATTACAATACTGGAACTAGCACAAATCAGAAAATACTGCTACTACTAAAGTAACAACCAAACTTCTCACAAGAGGAACTGTGTAAAAAGGTCATTCAGATGAGCACAAATGCACTGCAGCAACCCAGAACACCAGAAAAAGGAAACTGGCCACCTATATAGACATTCATCAATTCCACCAAACTGGATAGCCATGTAACTTTATCAAAAAGTGCTTGACTGTTCAGGCCACTACAGCATAACCAATGCAAGTTATGAAAGGGATACATCCTTGTTAAAACCACTGGCATCACCAAAGCATACAAACCAACTAAAGCTCCCCAAAACATCTTAAGTAAACCAAAAGACCCAGTAGCCCAAGAAGAAAGAACACAAGTCATCTGTCTGGAACCCATACCTCATTTCGGACATTAATACAATTGAGCGTGTCCAGAAATATTTTACAAAAAGAATTCTTCACTCCTCTGAATACAACAAAATACCTTATGCCACCAGACTAGAAATCCTGGTTTAGAAAATTTAGAATTACGCCGACTTCAATATGACCTGATTTTAACTCATAGAATAATCTGTTACAATGTCCTTCCTTTTGAAGACTACTTCAACTTCAATTGCAACATTACACGAGCACACAATAGATTTAATCTTAATGTGAACCGCTCCAATCTTGACTGCAGAAAATATGACTTCAGTAACAGAGTTGTTAATGCCTGGAATGCACTACCTGACTCTGTGGTCTCTTCCCAAAATCTCAAAAGCTTCAACCAAAAACTATCTACTATTGACCTCACTCCATTCCTAAGAGGTCTGTAAGGGGCGTGCATAAGAGCACCAACATGCCTACCGTTCCTGTCCCAATGTCACCTTTGATTGTATCCAATTCATATAGGTTTTTTTATACTTATGCTTATATATATGCTTATATATTGTATAGTTATTTCATGCTTATGCTTACATATACTGTTATGACAAAATAAATAAATAAAATAAATAAAATAAATCTGCAACCTACATTGTAAAGATTGTAACAGCCACTATGTAGGACAGGCAGACAGAAAACTAGCAGAGAGCATCCCTGAACACCAACTAGCAGTCAGAAGACATGATGAAACTCTTTAATTTCACAACATACAGACAGCCTTAATCATAGTTTCAACTGGGAAACTGAATATCCTAGACCAAGCTAAACACTAGAGTATTTCTGGAAGTTTGGCAGTCGGACAAATCAACCATCAATAGGCACATAGAGATAAACAAGATTTACACACCAAGAGACAATAAAAAAGCTAACTCCACCCCCTCTGCCTCCAAAGACCAGAATTCCTCTTCAACAGCACCCACATAAACAGGTATTCGTGCTAAGATTAACACCAGACAAACAATCAAGTAGTAAACAATATCCTAATCAAGGAATTATCAAGGAGAGAACAACATTAGCTCTAACAGGGCAAGCTATTCTATATAAACAGAAAGCACACCCTATTCCTTCTAGGATTCAAGATCTTACCTAACTACGTAATGAAATGTCTGCAAGAAAAAAACTCAGAGAATACTAAGGACTTGAAAATATTACTTTAACTTGAATCATGAAAACATTGGTAAAGATCACATTTGTGGTGGGATGAAGATGGGTAGAAAATAACAATACCATTCCTGCCCCCTCCCTCCCATCAGAAACTGTTGAATTCATGTTTATGACAGAGCAACCTGGCAGCATGGCTATTACCTTAAACCTCTTCAAAATGCACAGTGGTACATTGCGTATAGTTTTGTAGAGTTTACATATCTCAGTGCTATTAAATTTAGGGAAAGTGAGAAAACAGTAGTAGCTGCTGCTTTCCAGAATTCCTAGTCATTTTAGGTCCATGATTTGCAATGATTTTAGAAAGAAGCTTTCTGAAGATACTAACATCATTTTAAATTGGTTCTACTAGCCTTAAATGAAGTCCTAATTTTTCAACCATAGAATTAAGGAATTACAAGGGTTCTTAGAAAATAATTTTCTAATATTGTTTCATGGTATACTAAATTAAAAAAATACTTATGACAGGCACTCCAGCCTTAGATGCATTTATGTGATTTAATGGAGTGTGGAGGTTGAACTCTACAACTATTTGAAAGCACTGAGGTGAAGATGAACTTGGATTCCTCCCCACTCACTATTTCAGCTAATCACATCAATGCAAAGTTTTGTAATATACCGTAGATTGAAAAAAGAATTATAATATCTGCATCATACATAAAATACATTCATGTCTTGGATGGAAATATTTATTTATCTTACAAGGTTGAGCACAAATACGGGTATGAGTATTTTTTGTTTTACCAACCCTAAAATGAACAATGCCCCATTGTTACACCTACATGTCACAGCTATATGGAATTCCCAAGTTATCCAGCTTTCCTTTGCTGACCGAACAGGTGTAAAGCACACACTAACATTGAAATAAACATCACAAAAACAGCTCAGGCTAGAATGATCAGAAATGAGATTTAACTAAATTAGAAGAAAAAACTAGTTATTATAGTTCAGGATACATTAATAAAATAAATATATTTGGATTATTTGTATTGTAGCCAAGGTTTATATTCAGTTTATCCAGTTTCTAGAAAGATTATTCCAAAAATCAACCATCTCACAGTTCAAGCTTTTTCTTACAAATACTTTTTCTTATGCTTGCAGCCCAAAGCTTTACTTCTAAAATTAGTTCTATTTACCCCGATTAAGAAAAACTTTCTGTTTAAGAGTTTTTATGGGAAAAAGACAGGCTGTATTATGAGTATTAACTGTGCATGAGAACATTTGTAATATCACCCTTGGAGAATAATAAACAGATACTAGAGATTGAAATTCTGACATAGTTTACAGAACAATAATCCAAACATCTGTTATAATGACAAGGGATTTGAGCAGAAGAGAGAATACATGGGAAAGCTATGCTACTTTTAGGATAGTTATAACATTAAATCAAAGTGCTACAGCTCAAGGCAGCTTGCTGCTAATATAAACAATTTTCTACATATTCCTGGGCCACAAGCCAGAACTCAGGATTCAGTTACAAGCAGAAGGTCAAGAGGGAATCAGCAGTATGAAATTACGGTATATGAATCAAAAGAATAAATGGATAATTAAGGATGAGAACAAATTAGAAGATATACTCTCCCTTAATTCATCCAACACATTTGTTGAGTAACTTCACGGCCTGAATGTGTTGTCAGATGAGCAGAGGCTTTAATAAATTATTTCTTAAATGTGACAATCAAAGATTTTATCTTACTTTTTTACACAAGAAAGCTTGCTAAATCACCTTACTGTGTGCATTTCATTCCATATAACTATACAACATCTGAGGACAATTATGAAGATAAATATTTAATCATGTCATTAGCTAAGGAGAAAAACAAATAGGAACTGGCAGTAGAAATTGTGCCTTCTCTCTTATGCCATGGAAAATCACACATTTCTATCAGTTCAGGTCTTTTTCTTGCCAAAAATGGGCATTCTATATTACCGTTCCCATTTCTAATTGATAAAGGTTAACCACCAGCAAGTGGGGTACATAAGAGGAAAGTTCTCCTGTTGTATGGTTCTGCACCCTCATTTCATCCACCGCATGCTAAGGTCTCCTGCTGGAAGATTATTTTATGCAAATTCCAGATATTAGAATGTAAAAAGCCATTAATATACAATATCATTTTATTCTCAATAAAATATTGACACCAATTGTTTAGGAGTGATTTGAAGCAATTGACATTCAAAATGCTCTAATCCCAAATTTTTTAAAAAGTGAAATAATCAAACATAACAGACAGAGTAGTCTAGAAATAGAGGGGAAAACTTATATTATGACACAACTATGCAACTAAATAAGTAGATTAGCTAAGTAGCTATTGGTTAACAAAGACCTTTATTTTGAGGAAACTATCAAAATGTGATTGAAATGGACAAATACTGGGAAACTGGGGAGGGATTCTCAATAAAAAACAAGTTCAATTTTCTTCATTATTTTCTAGGCATTGCATTGAGGAAAAGAGAAGGTCTAGGTCTTACATCTAGAGGTAAAGATACGTCCTGGTTCCATTTCAGAATTCTGTTCAAGTGAGATTGTCCTAATATAACTCTTCTTCTTTCCCAGGTAAAACAATGGAGGTCTGGTCGTTTGAGACCAGTCTGGAACTGGGATTGCAGAATATATTTGCTCTTTTTTCCCAAATGAAAAAGTGTATTTATTGCCTTAAAATACTCTCTATTGTACTTTGTTAGCCAAAGCGAAGTTGGTTTCAAAAACAGGGAGTAGCAAAGATGATAGGTATGAAATGAACTCAAACCCAGAGTGTCAATGCTGGAAAAGAAATGGTACAGCGGAGAAGCAAAAATGACATAACAACAAGAATTCACCTTACAGATTTTTCACACCTGGAAGTTGTGGTGGAATATTTCTGCTTGTGGTGGAAAATACTATTTTTATACCATTGTGTTTAAAGATAATACGGTTGTTTCACTCATGGGCTGAGGTGACATGAGGACAATGCTGTGCAACCATGTGGAAAGATGGGGGTTGTCAGAGATTGATGAAGCTCTGGAAAACTGCAAGTGGTGCCAGGGCCAGAAATATATGTATCCCTATCTGCCCATCTATGTCCAGATTAATCAGTCAATGTGCCAGGTTGTTTGACACTTACAAACTGATGGCTATTGAGTCCTTGTATTATTTGGGTTTTATTTTAAATTAATGTTTTGTAAGATTGCTACTTTAGTATATTTGGTATGTCTCACAATTCCTAATTGTGGTCCTTCCCTTCTAAACCAAGACATGCACTCTATATTTTCACAGTATCTTGATATTCGATGAAAAAAGGCATGGATGACAACACTGATTTGAAAATAAGGTTTTTTTTTTAAAAAAATAGAAACTTTACTGTATAATCTTTAATGCAGAGTTCTTTTTACAAAAGTCAGTATTTCACCATGGTTTTTCCCTTCAAAGCCTTCGAAAGGGAGAAAATAATATGATCATTTTGCTGCTTAGTTTGAGGCACTTAAAAAAAATCCCCTTTGAGTTGGATTAGTACCAAAATGTCTCTCACACATCTTTTATTAAAGCAGACTGAAAAGATAGCAGAAATCATCATTGTGAGGGCACCGGCCCAAAGCATCACTATTTTAAAAAATGAGGCATGACATGTCTATAGAGGCCTCTTAATTAATGTCCTTTCATAGTTTTATCTTTTCTAATAATTTCATCCTTTTCTGCTTATAATGAAACAGCAACAGGAATTTTGATGCTTTCCTATGGTCTATGGGTTCACAATTCAGCCTCATAACAGCTTGAATCAAATGGTTTGCCCTCAAATCTGAGTCATAAATTTGATTCAAATAATTTCCCCTTCATATCTCAAATGCCAAACTTAAACTGAATTATGCCCTTTTCAATTGTCAAGTGCCCAATTCAAAAAGAACCAGGGATAATGTTTATAAACCTTGTGCTTTAAGTTAATGAAACATGATCTAAATGTGGCATCACAAAGCAACAGGACAAGGATACAAATTTGTTGATTCAGATTTAAATTTATACAGTTTTGAACACTATATTCTCTACTGGATACTAACGATTATAACAATACAAATAAAATGACTAGTCTATATATACATATTATGTATACATAATGTTTAGCAATAAACTATTGCATTTTCAAAGTAAAATTTAAAAAAGGAAGGTTGTGATATAATTGCATTCTTAATAAAATAAAAAAAAATGGGCAGTGTGTTATAGAACAATAAATGAATTTATTTTGTAGATTTAGCATGGGATTTTGTTATAGAAGACAACTTGACTCACAATATAAATTGCTTTCTGCACTTAAAGAGATTCTGAGCATAAAGATTGTTTAAATTTTAAACTTGAGAGTGTGCCATGTAGTACCATTTTATGGGTATTATGAATAATTAAGTGTCAGAGATGAAAGGCTTTGTGATTTACCTGTCAGAAAGGTATTACATTTTTATTATGTGATGCTCTTAGGTGTTAGGTAAACATAATGCACATTATGATGTCACCACACAAATAACACAAATTGTCTATGTATTTGTGGCATCAGTTGCCATCCTTTGTTCGCACTACAGATATCCTATACATGAAAGCATATTAAAAGACATAAAAACTGTCACTAACAACAAGGCAGTAACTAAACTTTAGCAGACTTATAGTTAGATTCAATTTAATTCTATTCTAGGTAGTAAAATAAAAAAGTTCTGATTATAACAAGTCTGTGACACTATGATTTAATACAGTTCATATATCACGCTAAGTAATAATGTGATCTGCTTGATTTTGTTTTCATATGTTATGTCATTCTAATGTGACTTATATAAGCTTTCAGCCATCATCATAAACAATGATTTATTACGATGGCTGAAAGCTTATATTTATTGTGTGTTAAATTTAGGCTAATGGACTGTTGAGAGCCAGTTTGGTGTAGTGGCTAAGGCATCAAGCTAGAAATGAGTTCTAGTCCTTCCTTGGGCACACAGTCAGCTGGGCGACCTTGGCCCAGCCACTTTCTCTCACTCTAAGAAGGAGGCAGTGGTAAATCACTTCTGAAAAATCTTGCCAAAGCCTTGTCCAGTCAGCCTCTGAGAATTGGACACGATTGAAATGTAGGGGGAAAAAATGGACTGGCACTTTACTAGGTGATAAAATGGTTCAATGTAAGTGTAACAGGATGTTTCATCAGTCCAGAGTACATCGAGAGTCTGAGGCTGAGCTGAATGTGAACAGAGACCTTAACAGCAAGTTCTACATGAAGAGACTGAAGGAGCAGACTGAAAGTACAAGAGATTCAAACTGTAATGATCTCCAGGGAGAATCAAACTACAAGGAAAAGTTATTGTCAGATTTGCTTTCAAGATGTAGTGAGTCTTTGGGAAAAATGCCTGAAAGACTATGATGCATTCTTACGAGTCCCTGATCAGAAAGAGAACTTTGAAAAGATGTGAAACTAGATTGGCAGACGAAAGCCATTTATTATGGGGGGGCTATGGCTTCTGTTAGAGAACCAAAAGAGATGCTTGCTTTCAGCTCAGGGACTACCTGACTAGGACTCAGAGATACCATTCCTATCCACAATTACTATTTAAGATGCTCTTGTTCTGTGTTTATGCCAGCTCAGTTCTAAACAAAATCCTGTCTGAACGGAACCTTTCTTAACTTGCATGACTTTCAGTCTGGTTTACTGCACCACTGTTTATTTTTATTTTGTAAAGTAGTTGAGTTTGGAGGAGGGATTTTTCCCTCTCTGCTTTTTCTTTTTTAAAGGAAGTCCAGAGTTTACTGCTTTTACCATTTTCTAATCCCTTGAGGTACAAAGCTTTTGCCTCCAATTCAGACAGCCAAAACAAACTTAGCTAAGCAGCATCAGAGCTGGCTATGCTTGGATTGGATTCCATCAGGAAATCTCAATTTGGAAAGTTAAAAAAAAAAAAATCCTGCAAGAATGTTGCCAAGAAAACGGCATGGATATGTCAGTGGAGTAAAGATTGACTTGATAGGATCTTACATTGTAAATTGATGTAAAAGAATCACATATTAAAAGAAATAATTTTGCTGACTTTGATGTGAGAAATTTCATATCCCCCTAAGAGGATGGTGAGACTTGTAATTTAGTAGATCTTCATCAGAGTTAGAATAATATATTCTACTGTTTCCCCAACATTCTAACATAGGAAGGGAGTATATAAAAATGAACCTCTAAAGAAGTCACATTGACTCATTCATTACATTATGTAAAAGTCTGTAGAGATTCTCAGTCATCCAGGTCATAGTGCTTTTTCAGGAGGCAACTGGACTTCCTTGTTCTTTTGTTTTGAAGACCTTTCACTTCTCATCCAAGAAGCATCTTCAGCTCTGATAGGATAGTGAAGAATGGAAGGATTTATATTCCTTGCAGACAGCTGGTAATTTGCATCCTTTTAGAGGGTCATTGAAGGACTAGCAATAGTGGTCCTGGATGACCCTGAGGACAAAGATAGACTTCCAAATGCTTCAGCAGCCCCCTAAAAGGATGCAAATTACCAGCTGTCTGCAAGGAATATAAATCCTTTCATTCCCCACTATCCTGTCAGAACTGAAGAAACTTCTTGGATGAGAAGTGAAAGGTCTTCAAAACAAAAAACAAGAAAGTCCAGTTGTCTCCAGAAAAATCACCTTTGGGATTTTATTATGTAGTGAGTTTTCAAGCAATGACTTTTTTTCATTGTGTTCCATTGAGTTGGAGTCAGCACTTAGTGACCATATTAATAAAACTTTTCCAGGTTAATCCATCCTGATCTTGGCCCTTCTTCCAGTGATATCCCTATCATCACTGTAATCAAGCTCATCTTCTTCTTTTCCTTTCCATCATTCCCAGAATTTTAAATTTCTCAAACAGCTATGTCTTCACATAATACAGCCAAAAGATGACAATTTTAATTTAGTAAGACTCTGAATTAATTCGTTTTATGGTCCAGTTGTTTGTCTTCATGGATATCCATGGTAATCTTAAGTCTCCTCCCACATCAAAATTCAAAAGGATTAATTCTCTTTTTATCCTGCTCCTTTGAAACTAACTTTCAGAGACTGTCATGGAAAACCCATTGCCTACATAGTTCCAATCTTTGTGAGTATTGACACATTATGGTATTTAGATTCCTTTTCCAACTGACAGTTATGCTAAAACTTCTTGGTTATAATAACAGTATCTTGCAAGTTTGATTGTGCTGTACTCCCACTTCTTATACTTTAGTGAATCAGGGAAGCACAGATTCCAGCCATTTCCAAATATTGTCTTGTTTCCTAAGGCTTAAAAATATATCTTGCATATTTCCCTCAAGGTCATTTCCCTTACTGCCTACAGCAGCTGGAATGAGCTTCATGAGTGTACTGTATTCTCTTGGGATACATTTTAGTATTCTTCACTCATTTCTCTCAGTAACAGCAACCCCACCACAATGTGGCAGCATAGCAGGGCTTGAGGAGAAAATAATTACTTAACCAAATTACAAGCACAAGAAAATGGCTGAGTCCATTTCAGAATAAGGATGCTTGAGGAATAAGGTATTCATAAATCTAATGGTGACTTACCTAACAGCACTTTCTGTATGTAAGAGGATCAGAATATCATTGCCATCTGAGTTTCACCATACTCCAAACTGTGATATAGTTCTTGGCTTAAACAGAGAGAAAATGTACCAAATCATTTTTAAAACAGATTAAATAGATTAAAAATTCATGCCTTTAGATAAAACAGTCTATAAATTATTTTGAGAGAAATATAATTAAAAACAGGAATTTGAATTCATATTTATGTATGATTTTGCTAGATTAATTTAAATACACAAATAAAGTAATAGAATGAACATGTTGAATGTATAAACACAAAATTAAAATGAATTAGAAGTCTACGGTATTCCTTTACTGATGGTTTGCCATTTGTTTCTTAAAGAATCTTACTTTAAGAATTAGTCTACGTATTAACATATTGTATATACAAAAATACAGGATTATTTTCTATCCCATCATTTGATGTCTTCATCACTGATTTTATTGAATTTATAGTCAGCCTTGGTTACTTTATAAGACAACATAGTTTCTGCCTTTGAGTACAGTTGGGGCATCCACAGGGAGAATGAAAAAAAAAGAGCAATATATTAAAAAGGGGTGGGACTTTGATCCTGCAGTTGTAGCTGCCATATTGCCTTTTTATTTTTTTAGCTTTCCCTGGGGATGCCCCTGTTTTGAGTGACAGACTTCATGAAATATAAAATTTTGCATTCATTTTAAAAGAGGCAAATTTGAAACCAGGATTGCAATATTAGGGGCTGGGAAGTGGCTCAGGCTGCTAATGCAGCCTGTTATTAACACACAGCTGCCTGCAATTACAATTACTGCAGGTTCGAGTCCCACCAGGCCCAAGGTTGACTCAGCCTTCCATCCTTTATAAGGTAGGTAAAATGAGGACCCAGATTGTTGGGGAGGCAATAAGTTGACTTTGTATATAAATATACAAATAGGATGAGACTATTGCCTTACACAATGTAAGCCGCCCTGAGTCTTTGGAGAAGGGCGGGATATAAATTCAAAAAAATAAATAAATTAAAACGATATGGAGCATATGTGGAATTTATTCCAACAGCTCTAAATGGACATTATACACATAGCTCCAAGTGACTTACCAATAGTGTCAGGTACTTAATGACCATTTGTGTTTCTTAATCAGTCTCTTTTGAATTGGCTTTTAATTTTTATCAGTTTTAACATCTGTATGTAGCTTACCTCTGACTTGTGCTCCCAAAATGGTTAACATAAAACTGAGTGGCATAGTCCATGGGAAACTTCTTTTCTCAATTGAGATTAAAACATGCTGTGCATATGGTGCTTGGTTAATAATCCCCTTCCCCCAGTAACACTTATATTTGAAGTATCACTTTTCAAGCTGGCTCAACTATGACAGATACCTTAAAAAAAAAACTAAAAAGTGAAGTGATGCTGTGAACAATATGCACTTTTACACCAAAGGCTTCTTGTGGTGGCTGTCCCTCTGCTATGTGGCAATGCATACCACATGTAAGTTGACACTGTGCAAGTACCTGCGTTTCAAAATATCATCTCCTTAAAATTAAGTATTATTAATTATACATGAATCAAAGAGATTGTGAGATAGTTCTGTTTTCTACAAAAGGATGTAATCCGGGCATAAAAGGCATGAGTTGCAAACATAAATCCACATATTCTCTACCTGTAGGAAGTCACTTGTGCCACTAATCAATCAATCAGTCTCTCCTCCTCCTCTCTCCATCTCCATCTCCATTTCCCTCTTCATCTCATATATATTTATAGATCTACATACATCTAGATCTACATTTCCATCTACCTCATATACATCTAACTATAATTGCTTGATGTGCCCTTTGCCATGACTTGTTCTTTAAAAATCAGAACAAGTCTGCAGTAATTCATTACATAAATATGAGTGTTAGATACAGAGAGAGCCTTCCTCATACCAAATGGAAAAGTTATCTTAGATTTCTCGCCTACCCTATTCAACATCTATATGAAGCCGCTGGGTGAGGTCATCAGTGGTTTCGGGGTGAGTTATCATCTGTACGCTGATGATACTCAGCTGTACTTTCCCACCCCGGACCACCCCAACGAAGCGGTCGAAGTGCTGTCCCGGTGCCTGGAAGCTGTACGGGTCTGGATGGGGAGAAACAGACTCAAGCTCAATCCCTCCAAGACGGAGTGGCTGTGGATGCCGGCATCCCGGTACAGTCAGCTGCACCCGCAGCTGACTGTTGGGGGCGAGTTAGTGGCCCCAAAGGAGGTGGTTCGCAACTTGGGCATCCTCCTGGATGGACGGCTGTCTTTTGATGAACACCTGGCGGCCGTCGCCAGGAGGGCCTTTTACCAAGTTCGCTTGGTTCGCCAGTTGCGTCCCTTCCTTGACCGGGATGCCTTATGCACGGTCACTCACGCTCTGGTTACATCTAGGCTGGATTATTGCAATGCTCTCTACATGGGGCTGCCCTTGAGGTGCACCCGGAGGCTGCAGTTAGTCCAGAATGCGGCTGCGCGAGTAGTAACAGGAGCCGCTCGTGGCTCCCACGTGACATCGCTGCTCCGTAGCTTGCACTGGCTTCCTGTGGTCTTTCGGGTGCGCTTCAAGATTTTGGTAACTATCTTTAAAGCGCTCCATGGCTTAGGACCCGGGTACTTACGAGACCGCCTGCTGTTACCTTTTGCCTCCCACCGAACTGTAGACTCTCACAGAGAGGGTCTTCTCAGGGTGCCGTCCGCCAAACAGTGTCGGCTGGCGGCCCCCAGGAGTAGGGCCTTCTCTGTGGGGGCAGTGACGCTCTGGAACGAACTTCCCCCTGGCCTGCGTCAAGTGCCTGATCTTCGGACCTTCCGTCGTGAGCTCAAAACATATTTATTTATTAAAGCGGGACTGGCATAATTTGTGTTGAATTTTAAATTGGGTATTCTTAATATTTTTAAATTTTTAAATCTAAATTTTAATAATCAGCCTTTAAAATTTGCTCTTTTGAAATGTTGTTTTAAATTGTATATATTTTGGTTTTATTCTGGCTGTACACCGCCCTGAGTCCTTCGGGAGAAGGGCGGTATAAAAATTTAATAAAATAATAATAAATAATAATAATTTTGCATTATTTCTACACAAGATTAAAAATATAGAAGTCAACTGCAACCACATCCTATTTGTGTAATCTTGCTCAATGGCAAACACAAGAACAGCTACACAGCTAATTATACTGTTTGCATTATTTCTTATGCATGAGATGGAAAACATATTAAATTAAATGAATAAAATTCAGGCTCAATATATATTAAATATAACAAGTAAGTTTAATGCACACTGGTCTCCACCATAATTCTAAAGTCTTATATTGGTCACTCATTTTTGCCCAAACTGATTGGGATATATGAGAAACTAGATTTTTTAAAAACACTTCCTTATATTAAATTGCATCTGCACTTGTTATGACCATTATCCCATTCCTGAGATACCTTTCTGAAAAGCGTACTCTCTCTTGCCTTTTTCAACTATCTAATAGTATGTCATCATAATGAAGTCTGGCCATCTTGACAGTTGGTAATTTATCAGCAAGAGCTGAATAAAATAATCACATATGTTGATTTTTGTGTGTGTCTGAATGCCATTAAAAACAAACATGAAAGGCTGCATGTTAAGATTGGGGGAAATAGTTGCTAATAACATGTGCTAGAACAATTCCCTCCAAAAGTTTTGGATTTCTATCAGCTCCAGCAAGGATCAATGATTGCTTTTTCAGGGTTTGTTTTTTTATAATGATGAAATTGAAAATATTTTGGCCTAGATATAATTTGATCTTAATAGTAAACCGATAGACAGGATTAATCTAATTCAGCATAAATAGTTCAAAACTAACTAGTGGGTTTTGTCTAAAATGGGAATTTGAACATAAATTTGCCACTCAAGATCCAATATTCTAGCTACTGTGCTATGTTAATTTAAATATTCCAATTAAACAATGATACAAAAATCATTTTCTAATTTAATTAAAAGAGACATTGGAAATTATCTGGAAGTAATTATTCATTGAAGTAGCAAAGTTATTAGAGTTCATCTCTCTAGCATTTCTTTAATCTGCCATTTGTACATGATATCCATTTCCCAGATTTCAGTTTTATTTTGACACATACTGCAATATAGAATAGAATAGAATAGAATAGAATAGAATAGAATAGAATAGAATTTTTATTGGCAAAGTGTGATTGGACACACAAGGAATTTGTCTTGGTACATATGCTCTCAGTGTACATAAAAGAAAAGATACATTCATCAAGAATCATAAGGTACAACACTTAATGACAGTCATAGGGTACAAATAAGCAATCAGGAAACAATCAATATCAATATAAATTGTAAGGATACAAGCAACAAAGTTACAGTCATACAGTCATAAGTGGAAGGAGATGGTGAGGGGAATGATGAGAAGATTAATAGCAGTGTAGATTTAGTAAATAGTTTGACAGTGTTGTGGGAATTATTTGTTTAGCAGAGCGATGGCGTTTGGGAAAAAACTGTTCTTGTATCTAATTGTTTTGTTGTGCAGTCATTTTGAGGGTAAGAGTTGAAACAGTTTATGTCCAGGATGTGAGGAGTCTGTAAATATTTTCACAGCCCTCTTTTTGACTTGTGCAATATAAAGGTCCTCAATGGAAGGTAAGTTGGTAGCAATTGTTTTTTCTGCAGTATCTAATTGTTAGATGGCATGAGATTACTACCTCAAATTTTTACACACACACACACAAATACACGCTAAAACCTATGACAAAATATGAAAAAGATGCACTTTCCAAATCATGCTGGAACAAATGAAGCATTAAAGCAGCCATGTCTTCTGGAAATATTGCAAAGCTTCCTCAGAGGCTGTCCGTTAGTGTTTGTCTCATATGTGCAGAGAGTACATCTGCTGAGACTGCCAGCAAAAAGCATTAGTACACTGATGTCTATAAGTATAAGCTTAGTATGGTACTTATTCTCTCACTATGACAGACTTCAATGTGTCTTAATCATGTAGATTGTTAAACTAAATTTTGACCAGATTTGTAATCTTAAACTGATATTTAGAATGCTGAGAGAGTATGCACCAAGACAAATTCCTTGTGTGTCCAATCACATTTGGCCAATAAAGAATTCTATTCTATTCTATTCTATTCTATTCTATCCTATTCTATTCTATCCTATCCTATCCTATCCTATCCTATCCTATCCTATCCTATCCTATCCTATCCTATCCTATCCTGAGAGCTGCAATGAGTTCCTAGTTGTGTTGGCCAAATCAGTCTAGAAGTACAACATTCTAATAGTCCAAGAAAGAACAAAGGTTTCTTCTTATAGTAAGGGAAGCTGAAACTGAAAGACTGAATACTGTTAAATATTTTTCAGTCCTTCAATATGTCCCAAAGATACACATCATTTCCTGTTTGTTTGCTTTCACAAAAGGAAAACAAAATATGGACATCTCTCCACAGTTCTGCAATTTGATTTGGTACTGCTATGGCCAGAATTAGGAGCCTACCTCTTTTTGTTTCACCAAGTACACATTGTCCTGATAAGCAAAGATTTTAATGAGGTGGTAAAATTCACTGGCTTTCATTCTATATCAGTTACATCCTATCACCCAATCTATTCCCAGTGTTCTTTGTATTTGATGAACCATATTAGACTCCTTGATTCATGAATCTGTTTCAGTTAAGAGATTCAAAGGTCTACAGATTGGGGAAAAATTAAGATTTAGCATCTCTTTTAAGCATGTACCAATAAACAAGTTGAAACTTTATACATTATCTTGATTTTCACATTGAAAGCATTGTTTTCATCCGTTATTGGCCCAACTTACTGTGGGACCATAGTAAGACTGTTCCTGACATCTTTTTCTTCAGCCCACAAATTCATCCCTGTGCACCATCAGGACATAATCCAAGATGTCTGAATGAAGTGCATGTCAGCAGTTTTTCAGTCCTTCAATATGTCCCAAAGACACCTATCATTTCCTGTTTGTTTGCTTTCACAAAAGGAAAACAAAATATGGACATCTCTCCACAGTTCTGCAATTTGATTTGGTACTGCTATGGCCAGAATTAGGAGCCTACCTCTTTTTGTTTCACACATATTATGGCTGGATGGAAAGTTTAAACAGTATTTTTGTTTTGATCGGAACTGGAAATGGACTGTTAGTCCTCCAGTAACTGGATTACATGATGCATAATTTACACTTAATTATCTTGCTTAGCAACGGAAATTTTGAGCTCAATTGTGGTCATAGGTCCAGCACTACCTGTAACTGCTTGCGACCAACTAATGAGTATGTTGGCACTTAGTATTCAGAAAGAGAGAAAGTTTGGTGTACTAGTTAAAGCACTATGCTAGAAATTGGAAGACTGTGAGTTCTAGTACTGCCTTCGGCATGAAAACTAGCTGGGTAACCATGGGCCAGTCATATTCTCTCTGTCAGCCTTAGAACGAGGCCATGGCAAGCCACTTCTGAAAAACCTTGCTAAGAAACCCGTAGGAAATAATCCAGACATTTCCCAGGAGTCAAAAACTGATTAGAAGCAGTGATAAAATCCAGCTGGATCTATCCAGGTCACGCAATCTGGTAGGCTTGGTAGCAGCAGGCTCTGCCCACCTGCCTGGACATCATCACATCCCATTTTCGATGCTCTGCGCTCACATTTGTGATCCAGTAGTGAAGGTAAGTGCATTTTACCCCTGAGTAGAAGACATCCCCAATAAATGAAAACCTATTCCCAACAGATCTAGCCTTGTATATGTTATTGTATGCCTTTTTAAGCTGACTTGTGTCTCATAGTGCATAGTGATAGTTCCCTGACATACTAGAATGCAAAAGCAGACTCAGAGTTCCTTGGAAAAGGAGTTTTTGACTCTTCTCACAGGGAAGTTTGAGAATGTTTGGAAGGGGTTTATGCATGTGGTTGTTCTAATCAAAAGACAAAAATGACAAAAATGACATAAGGTGCCTACTGTGAATCAAACTGGATTTAAAATAAGGGTTGCTCAAGGCTTGATTCAAACTACATGAAGATAGTTACATATGGTAAATTATTCTTATGCATAGATAGATTCAACTAATAGGTATTTGTTTACAGATTGTTTGAAGTTACAATAGCACTGAAAAACTGATTTATGACCGTTTTTACACTTACCACCATTGCAGCATTAGATGCTTGGCAATTTGCCTGTATTTATGATGGCTGCAGTGTCCTGGGGTCACGTGATCACCTTTTTCAAACTTCTGACAAGTAAGGTGAATAGGAGAGTCAGATTCACTTAACAATTATGTTACTAACTTAACAACAACACTGATTCACTTAACAACAGCAGCAAGAAAGATCCTAAAATGGGGGAAAACTCACTTAACTATCTTGCTTAGCAATGGATATTTGAGTTCAATTGTGGTCATAAGTCAAGGACTAGCTGTAGCTGCTTGCCTCCAACTAATGAGTATGTTGGCACTTAGTGGTGGTTTCATACAATTTATTATGATGAGTTTTTAATTTTTTGTGACAGACCATCCAATATTGACATGTGATGTGGATCAAAGACCAGGCAGTTTAGATTTCAAGCAGTTAATTTACGTTTCAAAGATAGGTTAATCTCCCTTAATGTCAAATGTTCTTCAGTTATAGTAGAATGTCTAATTGCAGAACATTATAAAAAGCATAACATAAAGTAAAAGTAACTCAACACGGAATCAGTAACTGATTTCTATGAAAATAAACTTAATTAGTCATAATTTATATAATATGGTCCTTATTTATATGCTTTTATTATGGTCTATCATTCAACTTATGTACAGTGGTAGACAAACATGAATACATACATACTGTACATACATATATATCCATCCCCCGTACTATTCTTTTTTGGATGAGCAATGTAATGCAAAATATAGGGAAAAAATGAAAGTATTTACAAAAGAAATCAAAGGCAAGATATAGGCATAAAGAAATAAAAGACATTTAGCCAAATATGGCTTAAAGCAGGACAATTTACTGTACTTCTATACACCATTCTACAAACCAATTTCGCTTCCATAATGCCCACATACTAATTCACATATTACCTGTTGTTTGTTAAATTTCTCTACTCTCTCCTTATTTGACATTGGGTATTGGTACTTCGAGATTATTTTGGTTTTGAGAATAGTATTATACAATAATGGATGTGATGGGAGCAGGATCTGTTCTCTCTCCTTCCAATAGATCAGCATATCCTGCACATTTAACAGGCAAGGTTAGGAACATATTTGTTGAATGGTAGTGAATAGTGGGATTTGAGTTGGAGTCTCAGTTTGTAGTTACACTCTTCCTAGGACTTTGGGAACATATAATGATGAAATTAAATAAAGTTGCAGAAATGCTTAATTATTGCTAGGGGTTTGTGGTAGAAGTTTGCTAAAAGAACAAAATGAGTCCCTTAAATCTTTCTGCAATAACTCAGAAATCATGAATATTTATTTTAAGGCACAAAATTAAGATTTGTTTCTGCAGGATTTAAGGTAAAGGTAAAAAGTTCCCCTTGCACATATGTGCTTGTCATTCCCGACTCTAGAGGGCGGTGCTCATCTCCATTTCAAAGCCAAAGAGCCAGCGCTGTCCGAAGACGTTTCTGTGGTCATGTGGCTGGCAAGATTAAGCACCAAAGATGCACAGAGGGCGCTGAGCATCTTCCCACCAAAGTGGTCCCTATTTTTCTACTTGCATTTTTTACGGTGCTTTCGAACTGCTAGGTTGGCAGATGCTGGGACAAGTAACGGGAGCTCACTCCATTATGTGGCACTCAGGATTTGAACCGTTGAACTGCTGACCTTTCGATTGACAACTTAGCTTCTTAGCCATTGAGCCACCTTATCCCTCTGCAGGATTTAGGAAAGCCTCCCTTTTTGCCTCCCAACCTATCAAGAATACAAAAATAACTAACTAACTATCTATTTAACTAACTGACTGACTAACTAACAAAAATCAACCTTTGACCAAATTTCTTCCACTTGTTCTTCTGTCTGATGAAAAAAAAAGGAGGAAGGGCTACAGTTTTGTTTTTTTCCAGAGAAGGAATTATAACTCTGGGTGGGGGGGGGAGGAGTTCCATAATTATTTTTTGCTAGATGTACTCCAAAGTCATGAAATGATATATAGAACAACACCTAGTCATGCATTTATTTGGAAGGTAACCTCACAAAGCATGTGTACAGGATGTCAATATATGCAGAATTTGCAAGCATGCACTCATACACAGAGGGCATTGCTTCCTTTAATATTTTTAACAGTGATTATAAATTACTAGAACTACTAAAACTTATTTAAGTTTAGCTTAATGCAGCGTAGAATATTTTTCTTCTCTGTAGAAGATTAAGGGATATGTTTCCATTTAAGTTGATAGCAAACGTTTACATATGAATGAAGTTCTAAAACTTCTTATTTATTGATTTCAGAGGGGGGGGGGAGAGAGAGAGAGAGAGAGAGAAATTAGAGTGGGGTGGGACAGAAAAGGAAAACATACAATATTTTGCTATTTGAATGTGTTTTTTCTGAAATTTTGGAAAACCAGTATAGATTCATTTTATTTTTTTTCCCTGGAAAGATGGATAAAAAACACTAATATTCTCATGTTAGGTTTGAAATTACGTTTGTTTCACCACTATAATATTCTAAACAGGACTTCGTCTTCTAGCAAAATAAATGCCTTTTTTCTTTTATTTCAAATTGCACTTAAAATTTCCTGCTGAAAATTTCAAAGCCAGTTACACATGTGGCAAGTTATATTCCACTATAATATCTACCATTATTAAAAAGGAGAAATTCACTGACTAAATGACAAAACTGTCAGAAAATAATATTTTGAAGAATATATTTTGATTCCCTCAATTCAAATACATAAAGGCAGTGTTTGAATTTCTCTGTTTTTCGGCATGATGTTCCTGCTTGTTCCGTTGAGTTTACTTTGGAAGGAAGAACATTTTTTATTGGTTAATTACGACTCATGCTTTAATATTTTAAAAGGACATCTTACTGGAACTGAGAATGAATATTCTGTCAAGCTTAGTGGCAGCAGGATTATAGTCCATTTACAAGTAGGAACATTAGCCTCAGAACAGAGGCAATGTAATATTAGTTTTAGAATTGAAGTCTAAATATAATCAATAAGGAAGGAAGAAGAGTGCTGAAGACAAGCAACACTTTCCAGCTGATCCATTTCTAGGAATGTGACAAAACCAGTCAGACTCAGAGGTATAGGCTGAAAATATTTTTGATCAAGTTGCCCAGTACTCCATTTCTCCTCCTCCTCTTCCTGTGACATTAGGGAATTGAAATAAAAAAACAACTAAATGCATTGAACTTCCCCCTGTGAAGTTTCTCCTAATTTAGAGAAATGTATTTTATTGGGTCATGGGAGAGGGTTTGTTGGTTGTGGCATTCAACTTTGAAACACCCTTCTTTTGAGGCCAGCCTGGAATTGAGATTAACTGCCTAATAGCCCCAGGTAAAGATCTTTGTGTATCTTCTGGGTAGAGGACAGGCTATAAGTACTAACGAAATGACAGGCTTTAAACAACAATGAAACGAAGTGAAAATAAATAATATGAAATGATTAAAAAATAAAAGTAAAAACAGTCACAGGATTCCTGAAGTGCTAATAAAGGAACGTCTTGTCCGAGTTGAGATCAAATGATGAATCAGAAAGATAATCTAGAAGAGAGCTCTCAGATGAAATAAATATATCTTTGCCCTTCTCAGAAATATGTTTTTCTATCTCTTACAAAAATTTAAGGATTCAGGGAAAGTATGAAATGATCATCCTTTCTCCTAAGCTAACATGTTTCATGTTTTCTGTTCCATTGCTATCCCTAAATGTCAAAAAGGAAAAAAAAAGAAAGAAAGAAAAGAAAAGCTGTAGTATCTGTCTGTCCTCCAAGTGCTTGAAATGTTATCAGCTGAAGACAGGTAATCAAAGTTTGATTGCAGGATGAACTTCATAGTTGGTTTATGAAACCATGATTACTTTTTGGTTTATTTTGCCTTAGGTGCCTCACTTCAGAACCCACTATATTGGATCTCTGAGGTACTTAGATTCTACTTTTGTAGAAACAAATACTAACAACTTAAACTTAAATAATCAGTTTGAAAATATAGTTTGAAAATCAATATTCAGGACAGGTATATTAGTTTTGGCTCTGTCATCCCCTGCCATTATTTGTTCTTATACAGAGACAACACAAATCAAGAATGCTAGAGGTGATGCGATGATGTAAAACATTATTGTATTTATATTCCCAAAGGATAAGGAACTTTTGAAGCATAATTTCAAGTGCCCTAATGAAAGGCGGGCCTCTTGACTTGCTCATCCATTTGGAAAAAATTATGTGGACAGTTTCTATTCTGCCCAAGGTCATTCTGCCTAATGAGAGAGGTTGACTTTGTTGTTATGGGCTTTGCATATGAATATGTAGTCTGAGTGTCATCAAACATACGATCCTTCTTTTTCAAAAGGAAAACATTTATTTGGCTTATTACAGCAAGAAGAAACAGAAAAGAATAATTGAGTCAAAGGTTGTATTTGAGCAGAAAACTAAGATATGAAACATCAGAGTTGTCTTCTTAGCCCAAGTGTTTAACGAATGTCATCACAGAGATATCTGAATAAACAACCAAAATAACCAAAATGTTCAAGGAGTCCAGTAAATAGGGTTATAGTAATTAAAATCCTATAATTTTTATTCTGGGGTAAGTATTTGTGAGCCACGTATAGTTGTTCAGTGAATGGATATGCTAATATGGAAAGTTAGATCATACCAGGTGTACTTATTACAGGAGCAGATGAAAATCTGAATACAATCAATACAAATACAATTGGTATGTATATTTGCTGTAATCTAAAAAAGATTTATTTTGGCCAATCCTGAAAAAGGCACATTCAAGGATGGAGTTGAGGCCAGGCCTCTCTTTTTCGTTTTGGCTCTACTTCTCTATATCAAATTGTAATGAATTTAGCTTGCTTTTAGTTTTTCACATTTGTTATCTGCCTATCGTGGACTTTAAATTATAATCTAATTTACTTGTGTGAACCAAGCCAATTATGTCCTTTAGTGGATCATCTCTTGAGAATGAAGAAAAAACAAAAGGCTTCAGAGGATGGGGCATACTGTAGGTGTTCCATTGAGAATTTCCAGCCTATGAGAGTGCAAGTTCCTTATGCTATATTTAATCCATTCAAACATCCAAAGGAGTAGGTTCGATAAGTGAAAACTACTTCCATGGTATTACTGTTGCTTCTTGCTTAATTAAACAGAGAATGGATAAGAATGATAAAAAAAAGACAAGAATAAGGTTTGATCAGAAATTAAGACATGTCTTAGCAAATGTCCAAGTGTAGCTGACCCTCTTGTATCTGGCTCTATTCAAGACAATTGATCATTTTAAATATAATCCATCAAGATAATAATGTAAAGTGTAAGAGAACAATTAGAATGTGGCACATCAACTCATCTTCATTTCTTGTACTCTTGTATTTGTATCTTTTGTACTCCATAAAGAGCTTGATATGTGGACAAAGAAGGCATCTCTGTAGAAGGAAATATGTAATTTTACAAAGAGTAAACCATCCAACCAACCATCATATAGTGAAGGCTAAGCTTGCCTTGTCTAATATAGCTCCTATAGTGAATGAAATTGGATCCACCCTCCCTGTCATCTGCTCTTGCACATTCAGTGACATCAGGAAGTACGGCTAAGAGAAGTACATATAAGCTCCTGAAGTATTCTTTTTTTAAAACAATAAGTAATTGGGAACTATGTTCTCCTATCTAAAAAAAACCCCAAACAAAGACAAATTACTTCCTATCTTGCCCTTCAAGAAAATATTCTTCTGACATGGACATTCCCTAGTGAAGAAAGAGGTACAATAGAAGATCTGGTGGGGCTAGTTCTCATCTTGTCCAATTGAAGAAAATGTTGTGGAGATTGAAGCCCAATCTCAACAGGAAAAGAAAACATATAGTTTCCTATATTTCTACTATTCTTTGGGACTCTACGGTATAATATCTGAAAAATCAGTTGAGGGGTGCCAGGCTAAGCCAAACTTTTTTTCTAGAAAACTGTCCCAGGCTCTGACAATACTCGCTCATCAAAACTTAGATAAGTAGAGATCCTAATTCTAGTAGATTACATGGAGGTTCAGAAAGTCCTTATCATGTTAGACCTAGATCAGAGAAGAAATCTGGTTTTGCACTCAGATCTAGAACCTTGACCTACTAAGATCTTGTCACTTGTGATAATCTTGCTTTTAGTACTACTTTAGAGCAAACAGATGTCACATTCAGCAAGCACACCTTTTTTATTCTAGATGTTGCATGTGATTTTCAAGGATATTATGTACTGTCTTCAAATGCATAATAAGTAGTCACTTGTACTAATGCATCCCATTTTATTAGCTAGATCAATATTGTTATAGTTTCCAGCTTTTAATTTCTTATTACTTTTGAGAACATTGAAATATTCACAAGTGAAAACTGCAACAGCATGTTAAAATATGAATTACACATATAGTCAGAATGTTGTATTTCGAACTGTCTCCATTTAATTCTGACCTCATATTTGAAGTTCAAGTTTACACTTAATAGCACAATTATGTTACTCCATAATTCTAACACTGAATTACAACTTGTAATGATCAATATTTTATTTATGCATGATATGGGACCATAATAGATTAATGTAAACAACAATATTATTTCTTCAGCCAAGAACTAACAAATCATCTTAAATGAAAAGAATTAAAACCATCCCTTCTAAGCCGCAGAGAGTCCTTTTCATGAAGTTAACAGGGTTTTAGATTTTTTAAAGAAATGAAATATTGACTATAGAAACTGATTTGTGACAATTCAGTTCTACAGAAAGTTTATAGTGTAGACTATATACTGTATATACTATATATAGACTGTATAGACTAATCTGATCAAACATTTTTCACATCTGTTCAAAGCACTGTTTTACTCATTGAAAATATTTTGTTTTTAAATAATAATTGTGTTGGAAGATTTCTAAGGTGAAATGATAACCCCAAGGAAAAAAGTAGATTTCTGACATGTAATTTTTCCTAACACCGAAACTTTCTACCTAAAATATTATGGGTAGCAAGGATATTTGGAAGAGAAAGATTATAATTGTTACTGTAATTATTCCAGTAATTATTACTCTAGTCTTTTTGCTGTTGTTTGCATTAATGGAATTATTATAGCATGGAAAAATTGGATATGACATGTCTTTCAGAACACCATGCTTTCCATATTGCCATGCTATCTGAAATATCTCCTTTGAAAGAAAAATTGTGAGATATCTTTCTTATGTCTAAAAATATGTTAGAAAGTATTATCAGGATACAATGCTCTTTGAAAGCTGCAGCCTTCTTCAAAAACAGCCTTCTAGCCTAATGGAAGAGAGAGCTTTGAAAGCACTCTAATCTAGCAGAGTGAGGAATGATTTAAAGGAAAATACTACATTTCATTAAAAAATATAAATTATATTATAATTTCAAACAAGTATTAATTTTCATATCATTCACATGTCAATAATTTTCTCTAAGTATTAGTTCCCCCACCTGTGGTTAGAACTGAAACCTTCCTATAATACAGACAAATGAAAACATCTGAGAAAAAAATGACACATTTGGGCATGCAGATAAAGACAGAATAGCAAGCCATTAAGCACATGGCATAACTTTCTATTCTGCATCCTCATTTAACTTTTCTTTATGTCTCTTTCACTCATTCATTGGTTTGCTTCCAACTGGGTACATCTGCCACAGCACCTGGCAAGGGAACAGATTTGCCATCCCCCTAGCCCCGGCCCCCCTTGCAGCCCTCCAGGCTCTCCCAAAGTGTGCTTTGCTGAGTTGAGATAACCGAGGTGGGTAAAGTTACCAAGGCTGCAGAATTGTTGCTATTATAATTTTATGTCAGAATCTATCTATCTATCTGTCTGTCTGTCTGTCTGTCTGTCTGTCTGTCTGTCTGTATGTCTGTCTGTCTGTATGTATGTATGTATGTTCTGGACAACCAGTAGTGGAAATTTTGAATAGTTCGGAGAACCGGCAAATACCACCTCTGGTTGGCCCCAGAGTGGGGTGGGAATGGAGATTTTGCAATTTCGTTCCCCCAGGAGTGGGGTAGAAATGGAGATTTTGCAGTACCAGTTTTCTACTACCAGTTCTGTGGTAGTAGAAAACCCTGTGCTACCAAGCCATGCCCACAGAACTGGTAGTAGAAAAATTTGGATTTCACCACTGATATATATATCACTGCTCCTAGAAGCATGAAACTGTAAACACCAGCCTGAAGATGACGAATAAGACTTCGTCGAAACGTTGCCAAGACCCTTCCAATTTTACGCGGGAGAAAACCCGAATAACCAAAGACCTCTCTCTCTCTCTCTCTCTCTCTCTCTCTCTGTGTGTGTGTGTATATATATATATATATATATATATATATATATATATATATATATATATATATATATATATATATATATATATATATATATAGTGTTCCTGTATGAATATGTACAGTATTATATAATATATATAATATGTGTGTGTATACATATATACATGAATGTGCGTGTGTGGGTTCCTATACGAATATGTACAGTATGTGTGACTGTTTTTTTCCGTAGTCTTATTTTTATTTCTTTGCCATTATAGTTTTGTATTTTTTTCTTTTTTACAACCCATTTAATAAAAGCATAAAAAACCCAGGCAAGCCTGCAGACTTTTGAACAATCCTGAGATGGAAGAAAAGAACTAGATGTTTCTGAGTGTCTTTGCTGCCATCTCATGATCATCTGGATTTTGACTGCCTAATAGCCCTAGATTTGGGAAGAAATTTGTCATAGAGAAAATCTACATATGTGTTCTCTATAGGAGTTGTAAATGATTTAATGGCCCATAATCAATCAATTAATCATTCAATCAATCAAAACAATTCAGTTTAATGTCTGATGGTGGCAGTAGTGGTAAGATCTATTTCTTAAAATCTGCAATTTCTTACCTGTTGGAAAGAAAGTATAGGCTGGGGAGAATGTGTGCGGGTGTTCAAGGGAACAAGTGGTATGCAGAGGTGCAGCACAAGTTAGTGAGGATTTGTGAGGGTGCGTGATGATGCAAGGGAGGTCTGGCGAGAGTCAGGGAGGGTCTGAGTGGCTGACATTGCCCAAATACAGAGGCTCTGGCATAGGAAGTATGTGTGGTAATACATAAGTGGTAGGACAACACCAATTATGCCTTATCTCTCTTTTGTTTCTGTCAGAACACTTGTGTTGGAATATAACTAACAAATAGTTTTGTAAGGAAAACAGAAGTTGCCTAATGATATGGCACATGTGGTGCATCTGGATTTGGAATCTAAATGATTTAACCACAGAATCTTTATGGACAGAACCACAAAGTTCAACAACTAATAAGGAGGTCAATAGCTGAATCAAAATATATCACTGAGACTCTTCCCAGCATTTTTATTTGGTTAAGATTCTATCAGTTACATAGTCTTTGTAAACTTCTGTTGAACAGGTTTAATAGTTCAGTGATGTACATATTTTCTCGGTATTGCCCTTCCTGACCCAACTGTGTTATCTCTGCATTTGAAGAAGCACGTACATTTGAATTACCACATTTATTTATTTTATTACAGATGCATTTGCGCAACTTCAGTCATCAAGGCACTAAGTACCTCACAGCAGCAACATTACACACCGTAAAACGATAATCATATGAACCATAATATTTAATAAATACTAACATAATTAAATAGTCATAAGTGTTCGAGCATATTTGACTCAGCAGTTGCAGAGTGTATTCTCGTGCAGGATATATACCTATGTGACAGAAGAGACCATGGGGAGGTCAGGCTAAGATATTATAGCTGTTAGGATCTGCTGAACACAGAACTGTACAGCAACTGCATTTAGTTAAAGATTGGCCATTTAGGTCATCTCTGAACATAAATGTGAGCAATCTCCTTTGGGATGCAGTTTTACTGAATTGCACGCTGAATGTTGCATGAAAACAGAGCTAGTGGATTTTGGCACACAGCCTGAGTGTTCCAACTCCAGGTGCACCACACTTGCCATATCATTAGGCAGCTTCTGTTTTCCTTATGCAACTATTTGCTAGTTATATTGCAACACAAGTGTTCTGAGAGAAACAAAAGAGAGATAAGGTGTAATTGGTGCTGTCACGAAGGACTCATTCAAATGAAATGTTGTTTACATGACTATACCCAGTTATATACTGGTATACCCAGACCCAATTTTGTGAGTTCATGTGAAATCACTAATTATGAGTAGTGATAGAGCTAAAATTCAAAACCATGCCATTCAACGCATAATTCTAGAAGGTGTATCAAATCCTATCTCATTGCGATCCAACAGAGGATTTATTGTTATACATAAGATATCTATTTTTCTGAAGAGGATATTTTCAGTCACAGCAGGTGGCAGCATCTCGCCAGCCTTGCTGATCTTGAAAATGTAAGCAGAGTTAGATATAGTGTAGTAACAATTTAGATGGGAGACCACTAGGAAGTGCCAGGGCTATAGATTGGACTGGAAAGGACAAAGAATGTTCTAGAAAAAGCAATGGCAAATCAAGAAAACACTAAGAAAACATGAATGTGCTGCTGCAGGATTGTATGTTTCAGTACTGGCAAACAGCACCCATAAGTGCAGTGTGTATATATTTACACACAATATGCTTTCATATATACGTATACATACATGTGCGAGCACACACACACAAACTTAAAACATTGTATATGTTGTAGAAATTACAGAAATTTATTGAGAGTTCATCATTCTTGAAAACAACAGAAAACCTGCATTCTCATTCTGAAAGACAAGTTTGTTTTTGTGTGTCACCGAGGGCAATGAAAAGAAAATGAGAATAAAGAATGAGTCAACAGTAAAACCAATATTATATTGTTAATAATAATAAAACTATCAGGGGTTTTCCCATTCATTTATTTATAAACTTTGTTATCTACTCTTTATTTTCTTCACAATCCAAAAGTATTATGTTAATAATAATAAAAGTATTAAAGATTATATTAATTTTAAAAGGAATATACTGTGACATTATATGTCCCTAAGAAAATATTTCACAGCCATTAATCTGCTATGGAGAAGCATCTTTTGTTTTCAGCATCTATTTTATTACTATTATTGTTGGTGGCATATTTAGTGAGATGTTCAAATTGGATTTGGTATATTTGTCCACTGATTGAGTTCTTTCCAAGGACCTGGGATAGGCAGACGTTGTGAGGGTCCTTAATACTCTCTGATGTTGGTGCACTGATGATGTTACCTGCTTTGGTAATGAAACATCTGCAAAACAACAACAAAACAACCAAGCTCAGAAAGCACCAAGGACCACTCATTTCAGCCCTGACCTACAAATATTCTACTTTATTGGTAGAAGTTGTTGTTTCATAGTGTTAAAAAGGTACTGCTGCAGGTTGTAAGCTGTTCCAAGTAAAGTTGTTCCAAGCCATCTTTTGCAATTAACTGATGGTTATTTTGTTAATGCCAATGTTGTTCAAAGGATACAGATGTTTCGGAATTGAAAGCTGGGTGCTTATTATTATTGGTACTATCTTTGCTATTATTGTTATTATTATTATTATTATTATTATTATTGTTGTTGTTGTTGTTGTTGTTGTTATTGTTATTATTATTATTCATAAAAATGTAAAATCACAGCTGCCAGTTCTTCAATTGGTGTTGACCTTCATATGCTTCAAGTTCTTCTCAAGCACCTAGGCTGTTGCAATATATGCACAGCGTAAGTGCAGATCCAAGCAGTGTGGCCTTTTGCAAATGCAGATTTTTTTACATGTTGCCCAAGATTTTTTGGTATGAGACCCAATGTACTAATAACCACTAGGACCACCATAGCCAATTTATGCCATAATTTTTCAATTTCATTTTTCAGATCTTGGTACTTAATAATTTTTTCCAATTCTTTGTCTTCTCTTCTACTATCTTCTGGTTTTGCCACATCAATTTTCCATACTTTCTTCTTTCCAACTACAGTTAAATCTGGTGTGATATGAGTCAAGACTTTATCCGTCTGTATGTATTTTAACCTGCTCATTTTCAATTAGTTTTTCAACCTATGTTCCCATCAAATTTTCTTTTTGATAATTATGATAATTACACATGATAATTTGTAAATTTCTGCATCCATCCTTCTGGGGCAGGTATAAACTATCAATATCACTATGGTGTTATGCATGGTCATTCGTTTTTTTGTTTTTTTGGTACAAACTATGCCGTTCAACTTGTGTTCAGTTATAAATTTTAGCACTGTAGGTATGGACCATATATTCATGGCTCTGATGGTGTTTCCACTGTTCAATTTGTCTTTAGCAATTTTCTCCCTCTTTGGATGTATTCTTTACTGATTGCATTTTTAGTTTGTCTGTGCTTGATGTTATCCAGCTGTAAAATGCCCAGATTCTTGTAAGTTTTATTCTGATGGCTATTTGTAATGTTACCCAAATTTGTTGCTTTTGTAGGTCATTTTTATAGACCAAATTCCATTGCTATATTTGTGTTAAAAATTCTTAATGTATTTGTCAATGACAGGATTTCAGTTGCTGCTTTTCCATAAATCTTCTGATCTTCCATATACTGTAAAGTGAATGTGAGATTGTATTAGTTGTTTCTGCCATTTGGTAGCCAAGATTTGTTTTTTTCAAAATCACGGAAAGTGAAATCATAGCAGTGACAACAAGGGTGCTAATGAGACATGTTGGAAGATACTCCTCCTAATGTTGACATCCTCATATTTTTCATTTCCAACAATCCATTCTGTGATCTACTATTTCATTACTTTTTCTAAAACATTGTAATATTTTTGTGGACACTGGCTGTTTCCAAACATTTGATGATACAATTATGTGGCAAAGAATAAAGCACCTTTTTATAATCAATTCCTCCAAATTGATTCTCCAAAACAATTTCATGAATCAGAATTTAATCTTTTGTATTTCTTCATTTTCTTTTATCTTGTTTCTCTTCTACTAGAAGGATGTTATTTTCTTTAAATAACCTTGGAGGTTGCCCATTACCATGCCTGTCAGTAATTTAAACATTGTAGGCAAGCATGTTATTTTCCTATCATTTTCTGATGTTGTTCCCTTCGCTGGGTCTTCTTGAATCTGATAAGTTTTGCCAATTAATAACTAGTTGCTGATATTTCCTTTTTGCAATACTTCTTAAGCTTTTTAGCTATAATTGGATGTGAGCAGTGATCTAAATAAGGGATGTATAGCTGGTTTCAGGTAAGGTATTGTAAGTGAATATGGCCAAGTGGGACTTGAAGGAGTGTAAATGGATAAGTGTGGTTGAGAAGGATTGCCCAGGGCAACAGTACTACACATTTTATTTTATTTTATTTTTATTAATTAATTAATTAATTAATTAATTAATTTAATTTGTCAAACACAACAATATATATAAGTATAAGCATGAAATAACTATACGAATTGGATTCAACCAAAGGGAACATTAGGACAGGAACGGTAGGCATGCTGGTGCTCTTATGCATGCCCCTTACAGACCTCTTAGCAATGCAAAAGTAAAGTAGGACAAGAGCTGTTGTTTCAATAGCCCCTTGATTTATAGAACTTTTGTTTGTGTATTCTTATTTTACATTGGGTTTTTATGTAACACGTGACAGTGGGAATTCCCATTACTTGCCCCAGCTCCTGCCCAGCAGTTTGAAAGCATGCAAATGTAAGTAGATAAATAGGTACCACTTTGGTGGGAAGATAACAGCATTCTGTGCACCTTGGCATATAGTCATGCTGGCCACATGATCATGGAAATATCTTTGGACAATTCTGGCTCCCTCAGATAAGCAACGGAGATAAGCACCACCCCTAGAGTCAGAAATGACTGACAGGGGAAACCTTTACTTTTATCTTGTATATAGCCGGGAATCCTGTGGGATTGTAGTGGTCTAAAAATGTGGTAAATAAATGTATAAATAAATAAATGACTTTGTCTGAAGAACAGTTTTAGAAGATAATTTTAATAATTATGCAGAAACATATGAGAAATGACTCTCTGTTAGCTAGGTTAATCTTAAATCATTTAGTGCTTTAAAGGTTAATAGCAATAGTTTTAATGGTACCTGAAAAATGTCTAGCAACAAATTTAGATGACACAACACAGGTAATATTTCCAGAGCACAGCTTGAATAAATGTGTCTATTTTTAGAAAATCAGTCTCCATGTTCAATGGTGCTCAAAAATATAGGTTGTAAAATTACCAACACTCAGGTCACCAGAGGTACATGGTCCTTTCCATAGTAATGTCACTAGCATTGATGAAGGGTACATGAGGCAGCCATGTATTCTGGTAGACTACGTATCTGACTGTTTTCCTCTAGTGATGCATAGAACAAGCTGATCCAAACAGCTTGGCAGCAGCTGCTATATTATGAAGGTATATATCTGACCACTGTGAAATATACAAGACAACTTAAGCATAAACCAAGCAAATGTAATAAAAATATCTTTCAAAGTGGAATATGATTTCCAAAGCTATATTGAACACTTACTCATATTTGCCTGATTCGATGTCTATGGCTTTGTTATTGTTACATTATCCTAATGATTAGCATTCATATAGACATCATAAATTCTTTCCACACTTTAGTTTAAGTAAACAACCCTATGAAAGACTCTAGCTGCCATCTATTGGTGTTTTAATATGCCTTCTACTACCAGTACCAACTTGACTGTCACTATATTACCCATAATACCTAGGAGTGTAGTTGCATAAAATTGCCCATTAGAGTCTTTTAACATAAAAATTAGATCTTAATTCATCGTTCCCAAAACACACACACACTGTCCAATATATTACACATCAGTGTCTGCTATTTCTATGACAGCTCTGATAAAGCTGTCAAACAATCAAGTGATGACTTCAAAAGGAAGAAATCAACTGGAAAAAAATAATATACTTTTACAGTATCCTGCTGAGACAGAAGAAAAAAGTATATATTTAATACTTTGAAAGAAAAATCAAGTGGTGATTAGATTGTTTTGCTTACTTCTGTTTTCAGACACAATGCCCCTGCTTGTTATCCCCCACCAAATTACTTTATAAAAATTGTTTTGTATGTTAGTGTGATGTTTCTATGGAGGAAAATGCCAGCACTTGATAAATCCCATTATTCAAAGGATTAAGCATCTGTTATCAACATGTTACTCTATTTATTTTCTTTTAACAAAATTTGTATGACAGCATTATTGAACATTCTAAAGATGATTAACAACACATGCAGAAACAGACAAAACTGCCCATCATTTTGACACCATTTTATTATCAGTGGTTCGATTGTTGATGGGCATTGGCTTTTTTTGCACATTTGCATGGGCACAATTAAACCTGCAATTCTGTATTCCTGTAAGCTGAGGAAGATTTGCTTTTGACTAGGAATATATAGCAGAGGTAAGTAATCTTCAAGCAATAGACTAAATGTTGCCCTTAAACTATTTTTTTGTGGCCCTTCCGCCACAAGGCCAACTTTTGGCATTACAATTGCTAAATGCTGTTGGGATACTTTTCTACCATTTTGGGGTGGTAGGCAGCATGCAAAGACTGAATGATGAACCCTTAATAAACATAACAGAGTCACAAACACACCCCGGTCAAAATAAAAATCCTGGTGCTCCCCCTGTTCATGATATGGCCTTATTATAGCATAATATGATTATTAGTCCTACATGTCTCTTCCCTTCTCCCTCAAGTAACGGTCTCTTGTGACCAAAGACTGCCTATTTTTAATACTATATGATAGCATTTTAAGTAACTTGTACTAGTATTGGCATTTGTTTTAGGATTTATACTGGATTTGGAACTTTTGGATTCTTGTTGAATTCTATTATTTCAGTTTACTTGAAGTGAACTAAAAAATAATGAAGATAGGAGAAGTAAGAAGAAGACGATACAGAAGAAACACCTAGATGATACATTGAATCCATCCAATCCATCCAACCATCTATACAACCACCTGTTGTACACAACCCCCAACCAACTAACTCCAAAACTAGGTATGCATGCCCCTTACCTCTTCAACACCAATCACTACAGATCTCAAATGCAAACTGATAAATTGCCTTATACACTGTAAGCCGCCCTGAGTCTTCGGAGAAGGGCGGGGTATAAATGTAAACAAAAAAAAATAAATGCAAGAAGCATTGTTAACAAATTACCTGAATTTATCCTCTTGTTAAACAGTGGTACATTTGATATCATATTTGTTTGTGAAACATGGCTGAACTCATCCCTTCCTGACTCCATTATCTCAAACAAAGAATATCAAGTTTATCGATCAGATCGTGAAAACCTAAGAGGTGGTGGAGTGGCTATCTTTTACAAAAAGTCACTGAATCTAAAAAATATCCAAGTTGCACATAAACTTTCTCTTCCTGAAACTATTGTATGCGACCTATCCCTTAACATCACTCTTCGATTCTTACTATGCTACAGAGCCCCTGACTATGACATTACTCATGCAAATATGCTAACCTCACTGCTAACATGGGCTACCTCTTGCCCATATCCTCTCATCTTCCTGGGTGACCTAAATCTACCTCTCATTAACTGGATAACTAATGAATGTACAACTGATCCAACTATACAACGCTGTTACAAACCTAGGTCTTGAACAACTTGTAACTAACAATACAAGACTCAACAACTACCTTGATCTTGATCTCATCTTCTGCAACAACTTAAACTCAATTTATGGACTACAAATTAAAGAACCTTTTTCCAACAGTGACCACTGCATGATTGATTTTCATCTCAATATACGTCCATACTTAAATCGTCATAACAATAGTATTCCCAACTACAACTTCAAAAAAGCCAGCTACGACCTTATAAACAACAATCTTTCATTTCTGGACTGGCAAAATCTGTTTGCAACCTGCATAACCGCTGAAGACCACTATAGAGTTTTCCTACTTGAAATCAATAGTCATTAAACTATACCACAAATGACCACCATGATCAGGAAAAGCAAATTACCCATATCAATAAAAAAGCTTCAATCAAAAAAAAATCCCTCTGGAAAAGAAACAAAAAAGGCTATGTAGCTAATTTCAAAAACCGCTACAGAAATATATGCAGCCAAATAAAAACTGAATGCACAAATAACCACACTGTTGTGTCTCGCTTGCTTTCCCCGCAGCCGGGTCCCTCTTATCTCCTGCCGAACGCTGAGGAATGTCCTGGCATGCCTCCAGGCCCCAGCCCTGGCACCATGCCCAGACAGGCCGAGCAAGACAAAGGGCCTGACGTGCTTCCAGCCCCCAGCCCTGGCTCCATGCCCAGGCAAATGGAGCAACTAGACCCCTCCCCCTCCCCCATAGCATGTGAGCCTGAGGAATGTGAATTACCAACAGCTGGAGCCTGGAGAGATCCTCGCTTCAGGAGAATTGATAGGCGGCGTCAGCAAAAGGAAGGGAGGGGCAGGTCTGGATAAGTGCTGAGTCATGGAGCCACACCCCATGGCCTATATAAAGGATCTGCTTTCTGGCATTCTCTGAGTCAGGCAAAGTCTACCTTGGATTGCTGAAGTCACTTCCTGGTCTCCTGCCTGCCTTGAGAACTTTGCTAGGACTTTGGCAGAGCTGCAGAGGCACACCTGATATGGACTTCCCCGACCCGGCCGTCAGCGGAGGAGTGGGACACGACACACACCAAGCAATAAGAGGACATTCTGCACACAAATTCCAATCGTGCCTTTTATAATTTTCTTAACAATAAACTTAAAGACTCAAGATCCATCCCACCACTAAAAGATTCTAACAGCAAAGAATGCAATGATGAAACAGTTAAAGCAAACCTCTTCAACATTTTCTTTGGCTCAGTTTTTGTTAACAGCGATGACACATATCCGACATTCCACAAATGTACCAGTAATGAATATGATGACTTAACTCATATAGATTTCACAGAAGATAACGTTGGAAAAGCTCTTCATAACTTGAAACCATTGCTATCTATTAGACCCGATGGACTATGTGCATACTTCTTAAAAAATCTTTCCGCTAATATAGCAGAACCCTAAGCATAATCTTTGATAAAGCTTTCACTACCAGCTCCCTTCCCAAACTTTGGTCACTAGCCACAGTCATCCCTATCTTCAAAAAAGGAGACCCCAGCTTAGTTGAAAATTACAGACCAATCTCTCTGTGCTGCGTCACCTGCAAAGTCATGGAATCAATCATCAACCAATCCATTACCTCACACTTAGAAACTAACAACCTACTCTCCAATAAACAATTTGGTTTCAGGAAAAAATTATCATGCAACTTACAACTTCTCCACTGTAAAAACATATGGACTAAAAATCTTGATCAAGGCAAAACAATAGATGCAATCTACATAGACTTCTGCAAAGCTTTTGACTCAGTAGTACACGATAAACTTCTCCTAAAACTAAAATCCTATGGCATTTCAGGACCCCTTCACAAATGGATATCTGCTTTTCTCTCTAACAGACAACAAGTGGTCAAAATTGGCAATGCTCTATCAAATCCTGTTCCTGTCAAGAGTGGCGTTTCTCAAGGCAGCGTCCTTGGACCAACACTCTTCATACTATACATTAATGATCTTTGTGACCATATCTCAAGTAATTGTGTTCTCTGTGCTGACGATGTCAAACTATTTAGCACCACAGACAATATATCTATCATTCAAAAAGACCTTGATCATCTAACTGCTTGGTCTAAAACTTGGCAACTCCAACCAGCAAATGCTCAGTCTTACATATTGGAAAAAAGAACCCAAACACTAAGTACATACCTTACAGATGACCCCCATCCCGTTAAAGACCTTGGAGTTTTCATGTCAAATGATCTAAGTGCCAAAGCCCACTGCAACTACATAGCAAAAAAACCTCTAAGAGTTGTAAATCTAATCTTGCGTAGCTTCTTTTCCAAAAACACTACACTACTAACCAGAGCATATAAAACATTTGCTAGACCAATTCCAGAATACAGCTCGCCTGTTTGGAACCCTCACCACATCTCTGACATCAATACAATTGAACGTGTCCAGAAATATTTTACAAGAAGAGTTCTCCATTCTTCTGAAAACAACAAAATACCTTACACCACCAGACTTGAAATCCTAGGCTTAGAAAACTTGGAACTCCATCGCCTTCAACAAGACCTAAGTTTAATTCATAGAATCATCTATTGTAATGTCCTTCCTGTTAAAGACTACTTCAGCTTTAATTGCAATAATACAAGAGCAACCAATAGATTTAAACTTAATGTTAACCGCTTTAATCTAGATTGCAGAAAATATGACTTCTGTAACAGAATCATCAATGCTTGGAATACTTTACATGACTCTGTGGTCTCTTCCCATAATCCTAAAAACTTTAACCAAAAACTTTCTACTATTGACCTCACCCCATTCCTAAGAGGACCATAAGGGGCGTGCATAAGCGCACAAACGTGCCTACTGTTCCTGTCCTATTGTTTTTCTTCTCTTCTTCATATATATATATATATATATATATATATATATATATATGCTTATACCTCCTAATATTTACTCATATATATGTTTATATACTATATAATCTTTTTGTAAGATACTTACATATACTTATTTTGTTGTGACAAAATAAATAAATGAATGAATGAATGAATGATTGACTATGTATTGTATGTTTGTCTATACAATCATATATAAATATACATACACACACACACACACACACACACATACATATACATATATATATGAAAATTAAAGTATTATTGAAAAACAATAGCTGGCATTTGAAGTTGTTTCCAGCAAGGAATGTTTTCAAGAACCATCATGTAGAGAGATAATTTTCCTGTCCTTGTATTTGTCCCATTTGTATTTGGGAAAGTCCAGGACAAGCAAAGCAGAGAACATTAATGCTTAGATCAGGGGTGAAATCCAGCAGGTTCTAACAGGTTCTGGAGAATGGTAGCAGAAATTTTGAGTAGTTTGGAGAACCGGCAAATACCATCTCTGGCTGGCCCCAGAGTGGGGTGAGAATGGAGATTTTGCAATATCCTTCCCCCAGGAATGGGGTAGGAATGGAGATTTTGCAGTATCCTTCCCATGCCATGCCCATCAAGCTATGCCTGCCAAGCTATGCCTGCCACACCACGCCCACCAAGCCACGTCCACAGAACTGGTAGTAAAAAAATTTGGATTTCACCACTGGTATTAATCTCATGGACCCTTGAAGTGCACCTGGAGGCTCCAGTTAGTTCAGAATGCAGCTGCGCGGGTAATAGAGGGAGCCACACGTTGCTCCCATGTAACACCACTCCTGCGCAGTCTGCACTGGCTTCCTGTGGTCTTTCAGGTGCGCATTAAGGTTTTGGTTACCACCTTTAAAGCGCTCCATGGCTTAGGGCCCGGGTACTTACGGGACCGCCTGCTGTTACCTTATGCCTCCCACCAACCCGTACGCTCACACAGAGAAGGTCTTCTCAGGGTGCCGTCCACGAAGCAATGTCGGCTGGCAGCCCCCAGGGGAAGGGCCTTCTCTGTCGGAGCTCCTACTCTTTGGAACGAACTTCCCCCTGGTTTGCGCCAATTGCCGGACCTTCGGACCTTTCGCCGTGAGCTGAAAACGCATTTATTTATTCAAGCGGGACTGGCTTAAAAGTTTATTAAATAATTTTAATCGGTGTTATTTATGAATTTTAAGGGTTTTAAATTGATTGTTTTTAAATTTTGGCCATTTATGAAATATGTTTGTTTTAAGTTTGTTTTTAATTTGTATATTGTATTGTTTTTATTTGGCTGTATACCACCCTGAGTCCTTCGGGAGAAGGGCGGTATAAAAATCTAATAAAATAAATAAATAAAATAAATAAATAAATAATAATAAATATGGAGGATAGGATCACAGGTTGGAAGGAAGGGAATCCTTGGGGAATATCAATTCAAAACCATCCCTATTAGGAATAAGGAATTGGCAAGGGTCAGCATCTGGACTAAGTGGACTTGCAAGTTAGAGATTTCTTATCCATGCTTTATTATTTTTGGATATGATTTTTTTTCATAATGTTTTTAATGAAAAAAAATGGTATAGCCATTTATAAAGGAATGAATTCAGTGGATCATATTTTAGACTAAGCCATCTGAAAGGATGAAATAGAAACTTTTATACAAACAACCCAGTTAACACTAAATGAGAGTCAAAAATATGGATTAGGATATCAGGATTAAATTTTCCCCATAGGGAAATAAGCCAGATACTAAAATGTTTTCCAGAGAATGTTTCTGCTGAATCCTGGCATATCTCCGAGGAAAAGTAGTTGCACAGCTGTGGCTCAGCCACAGAACAAACACCTGTCTTTATACTTCATTGTAGAATCTTGACATACAGATGGCTCTTGACTGACTTTAAAGATAAGAAGGCAATACACAAGAGAAGCTTGTGGTGTGGTGCAGGATGTACTTCAGAAGGAGCATTGCAGTGAATTCAGGGAGCTCCAAGATTCTATATGTTCAAATCAATTTCAGAGCAAAACTTGTAAAAAGGTCACAAGTTATAAATAGGCCTGTTTGTCTTTAATTACATATATTCTTGCTCATAATACCCCATGCCACAGAAATAAATAAATATAGCACTCTGTCTTTCTCCATCCAAATCCCACAGTGACCCAATGTTATATTTACATGCTATGATTCATATAATAAAGGGAAAGATCTATTTCATTCTTTCGGTAAGAATCTCATTCCTTAGAGAAGTTCCCAGAGAAAAGAAAGAGTCCCGTCTCCTTGGTAACAGATATTGCTTTGGCTGCAAGTAGCTGACATGGGATTTTGCATATGGGATTGGCAAATCTACAATATTAGAAGAGACTTGAATAATCAGGTGATGTATTAAAATAGATTACTCATGACTCATGCATAACTTATTAAAGAAAAAGTATAACAAAGACCCCATTTGTTGTTATTATATTTCTTAGATTCAAACAATGAATGGATTTCAATGTATCTACACAGTCATAAACTTGATAGCAGATATATTATGGTATTATTGTATTCTTCTATTAGTTTTTGCAATTGTTAGTTGATTTTAAAAAGAGAAGTCACAAGTTGCCTTGAAAACTTTTGAGACTATGAATGTGGTCTAAATTTAAATGCACAGAGACACAAACACAGTTGTATATGCACTTCAGGGGAGGCTTTCCCATGTCCCCACAGTTCTATGTGTCTTCTAAATATTCATATAACATGTGGAAAGATCTTAAAAGGTAGCTGGCGCCTTCCTTTATTGAGGTTTAAAACCATATATACCACCAAAATTAGCTATTGCACATAAATGTGGTTTGTCCCCAAAATATACAAGGCTCCTAAGAAGCAAAAGAAGGTGACCAATATCCGATATAAAATGAATTATGTAATAACAATGAGACAAAGGGAAGATAAAATTGTATCAGCATAAATAACAAGGAAAGAACAAGGAAAGAATAAAACACAAGTCCTTGATTACTGTTGTGACCCAGGTTCCTGGACCCAGACTCCTGGACTCGGATGATTCAGAAAGTGAGGGAGAAGACCTGGCAAGCCCTGCTTCTCTTGAGCCCTCTCCCTCCCTGGCACCCACTCAAAGGGAGGAGGAGGGGCCGGCAAGGCCTGATTCTCCCGAGCCTTCTTCTGATTTGGCAACGCCCCAAGAACAGTTTTGGAGTGACGCAAGATTACGAAGACATGATCGACGTGCGCAGCAGCAGAAGAGTTGGGACAAAGCCAAGTCATAATTGTCATGCAGTGACATCTGCAGAGACTATAAATAGGAGGCGGGACTTCCTGGTTTTTTGTCTTGGACAAAGTAATGAATTGGCGCGAGCTAACTGTTTCAATGGAGGGAAGAGTATATTCGTGAGTAATTCTGGCCTTATCTCTATAATTTCCTCGTTATCTCCAGAAACTTGGCAGGCCCGTGGGTAGACGTGGCCAGGACATGTATCTATGTAAATAAAAGGAAAAAAGGAAGGCCTCTGACGGACTCTTTGCTGGGAGTATTGGGGGAAGGGAAACAGAACAATTACAATAATTTGTTTAGGCATCATTCAATGTTAGAACAGCACTAAAAAAAGTAACTTATGACCGTTTTTAATACTTATAACTATTGCAGCATCCCCATGGTCACATGATCAACATTTGACCATCAGGCAACTGGCATATATTTATGATGGTTGCAGCGTCCTAGGGTCATGTAATCGCGAGTAGTAACGGGAGCCGCTCGTGGCTCCCATGTAACATCACTGCTCCGCAGTCTGCACTGGCTTCCTGTGGTCTTTCGGGTGCGCTTCAAGATTTTGGTTACCACCTTTAAAGCGCTCCATGGCTTAGGACCCGGGTACTTATGAGACCGCCTGCTGTTACCTTATGCCTCCCACCGACCGGTACGCTCTCACAGAGAAGGTCTCCTCAGGGTGCCGTCCGCCAAACAATATCGGCTGGCGGCCCCCAGGAGTAGGGCCTTCTCTGTGGGAGCAGCGACGCTCTGGAATGAACTTCCCCCTGGCCTACGCCAAGTGTCTGATCTTCAGACCTTTCGCCGTGAGCTAAAAACATACTTATTTATTCAAGCTGGACTGGCATAATGGTTTTTTAACATTTTAATTGGGTTTTATTGTTGTGGGGTTTTAAATATTTTTAAAATTTTAAAATTTAAATTTTTAAACATTGGCCTTTTTGTAATATGTTTTATTTTAAATTTTGATTTTAATTGTATATATATTGTGTTTTATTTAGGCTGTACACCACCCTGAGTCCTTCGGGAGAAGGGCGGTATAAAAATTTGATAAATAAATAAATAAATAAATCATCTTTTGTGACCTGATAAGAAAGTCAATGGGGAAGTCAGATTTACTTAACCATGTTACTAACTTAATAACTGCAGTGTCTCACTTAGCAACTGTGAGAAGAAAGGTTGTAAAATGGTCAAAACTCAACAACTCTCTCACTTAGCAACAGAAATGTTGGGCTCAGTTGTGGTCATAAGTCGAGGTCTATCTGTATATACAGTAGATTAGGGGTGTCAAACTTGTGGCCTGTGGGCCGGATGTATCATGCGCAGGCCATGCCTTGGCCACGCCCACCCCCAGTTTAGCAAAGGGGAAAAAAGTTGTGATACGTCATGTGATGACGTGTCATCATGCATTTGACACCCTTGCAGTAGAGGAACTTTAGCCATTTGTTAAATAATTCTTTTCACTCATGTCTTCCCTGTATGAATGTTTTTATATATTTCACTTTTGGTTTTTGTGTTTTGTTTCTTCCCCATTTTATACGTGTGCGACTCTGTGTGCATGTATGCATATATGGACTGCCTTAATCATGAGCAGTGAATTAAGAGGGAAGCAACATAAAAGTATCTAGAATGGCATAAATGATATAAAATTAAACAATGCGTTCCAAAGTCAAAACATCTCAAATAAGCACATAGAATGACAAAACATTAATGCTGCATTGTACCCATGTTATCCTTGATCTTAAATTAAAGTCATCGGGGGGTGGGGTTTGGTTGATCTCTGTATTTTTCTTCATCTTTATATCTTTTTAAAAGTGGGTTTTGTGTTGGACTTTTTTTAATGTAGTTACAGTTATTATGATTGTTTTTAACCTGACCATGAATGTTTTTATTCCTTTTTTTAATGTACTATTAAATTGACGATAGTTACTTTGATTACTTTGGGTTAGAAGTCTGTTGAATAAATAAATACATTGCTTCAAAAGTAGTAATACAGAAGAAAGAAATAAAATGAAAAGATAAAAAAGACAAAGATGAAAACTATGAAGATCAATAGGATGTGATTATACAGCTGACTGCTTGGCAAAGATCATTGATCAAAGTTTCAAAAATAGTCTCAATGCAATCCTAGGCAAAAGTGATCACTCTAATAATTCTTTAAAAATAATTTATCCTCTGTATGCTTCTGTAGGGTAGCTTTGGAGGTGAACGTATCTGAAAATTTCAGGTTCTTTTTGAAATTCCAGTTTATTCTGCACCATTTCTAATTTTTTTAACAAATCTCGCATGAAAATTCCTAGCTGCTATCCACATTCACAAATGCAAGTATTTTGTTTGATCTTCTGAAATGAATACATTTTGTGAACAAGTTTTCTATTTTATAATGTATTATATAAGTTTTGTAAGCATTCATGAAATAAAGCAGGATTCCTAATGAAACTATATTATATTGTGAAAGCACAAATTCTCTTGGTGTACCAGTAGGATTAGCAACTTTTTCAGAGGCTTGGTTCAATCAATATTTTTTTAAAGAAAATCTCACAAGACTTCTATTTTTTACCCCAAGATCTTATCTCTGTATGTACTACTAAAACTTTCATGTCTGTAACCCTTAATTAGGTAAAACCGTGCATCATAGGGCAAAACATTTTGAATCAAGGAACGACAAAAAAGGGTAATTTACAAAATGTGCCCAAAATGTACATGACTCCAACAGTAATTGAAAATTTGCAAATTTTATAAAACATTGATGGCAAGAACATTGTCATAATTTTATAATTAGCATATTTCTTTATTAAAATATATACATCACATTATTATATGTAATATTATTATAATTGATATTCATCGATAGTTATATGAGACCTTGGCTATTTTTATATTTAAAATAATGTTTTAATTAATTATAGAGGAATGTCACTGGCATCAGTGTGCCTGTGATTCCAAACAGCTTGGTCCATGATGTTCAAGCTAGACCAGCAAATGCGGATCTTTTGGGCTCAGCATGTCAAAAAATGAGAAAATACCTAATCTTATTCTGCTGGCATGTCACCTTTCCCCAAAACAAAAGACAAATATTTTTTGACATATTCATTTATTTTTTAAAAAATGAAGTTCAATCAGGTGTGTGATCCCTAGGATGTGTTGTGTGCTGCTTACTTTCGGTGGTGTTTTCTTTCTATTGACAGGCCCTTGTGGCCCATGTGAGGCAGCTCCAGGGTACTTTGTTCTTGAAGTGGCATCAGAGAATTCTATTTTTGAAACCTCTGCAGCCTCCAAAAAGTGCAGGAATTAATGTGACAAAATATCCTGTTATTGAAGAAAGAGATAGTGCATCTTTCTTCTTGGTCAACAAATTCAGAAAGCAATTAACAAAGAAAATAGAACCCTACTCTGACTGCTGATGGAATGATGTAAAGAAAAAAATAAAATCCATTTGAAACGTGGTTTACAAATTATGCTTCTTTGCTACACTAGGGTGAACAGGAAAAGAAAGAGTAGATACACAAGATGCATAAGAATCCCAGAAAAAACTGCATTACTCTATTGCAATTATTAGATTCATTGTTTCCTTGGCTATGCCTAGATACTGTCTTGTAGCTTTGCTACTAGAAATACGAAGGTTAATTAGGTGAAGTATTTTTATTTTTTTAAAAAAAATATTTATTCAATTTATATGCGGCCCATCTCACAGTTGAAACTGGGCAGTACAGCTAATTCACCAGAAATGTGTTCTGTCAACAGAAATGTGCTCTGTCTAATGCAGAAATGTGTTCTGTCTAGTGCAGGGGTGTCAAACTCAATTTCATTGTGGGCTGCATCAGGGTTGTGTTTGACCTTGGGGGCAGGGGTGGGTGTGGCTGGGGTAGGTGTGGCTAGCTTGATGTAACTCATGTCAGGGTTGTCTGTGACGGCCCAATTGTTCTGCCGGCAAAAACAGTCTCCCAAGCTCTGTTTTCAGCTGCGATGGCTTCCTGCTACCCTCTGCCAGTGAAAACGTGAAAAATTGAAAGCTCCATTTTCCCTGGCAGAGGGAGACAGAAGGCCATGACAGCTGAAACCAGAGACTGGGATGGCCACACGCAGCCCTCCCAAGCTCTGTTTTCACTGGCAGAGGCACTGCAGGCCAGTCATTTGCTGTTTCTAGGGCAGCCCTAAAGGCCAGATCTAAGTACACAGTGGGCCGGCTCCAGCTCCCAGGCCTTGAGTTTGACACCCCTTACTGCTTTTAGTAAGGAGTGGACTTGCTTCATTTAAGTTCATAAACAGCTCATCCTTTCACTGAGAAGTCTTTGAAAGAAAATGCAATCCCTGATTTGGTTTATATTACTAATGTGCAATCTAACAAACTCTTAGCCTTAATTTTAGAATACATTATGGTTCTTATGATACTGGCTGCTGCTTTGATAGACAAATGTAGACAAGAAGGGAACCTTTTCCATAAGTCTATTACATCCCATTTTCAAATTAACCGTTTGAGGGATGATATTTTTGTATATGTGTTCATGTATTTTAAAATTAGAATTGGCAATGAAATATGTTTTTTATGTTTGTTAAACCATATTTTTCATTTGTAGATTTATATCACAACAGATAGAATTAAATAAGAATTATGGTAGTAAATCACAGTAATAGGAACAGATAGAAACAGATAAATAATAAAGCTAGGATAAGTTTAGTATTACATAAATAAGCCTAGCACATGAAGATAGTGAATGAAAGATAAATGAAGTGAACCACTCTAATTTATTTTTGATATGGGTTTGGAAATGTATACTGTAGATATAGATATAGAAAATAAATAAATTTTTATATAAACATATAAATTGTTTTTTCCCAGAATTTGGACTTAGGAAAAGATAGAAATGTGAGAAATTAGATATGAGTTAAATTATTTATTCACACCAACTTTATACCACCCCAATCAATCAATTCTGATGATTACCGGTTCAAAATGGCAACTTTAAATTGATACTTTAAATTCAATTCTGTAGAATTATTGTTACTATTTATGTTTTGTCTTTTGCTTTAGCCTGTCAAGATTCTTTTGAATCTTTACGTTATCATGTTTGTCATTTGTGTAACTATGGACTACTTGCATGTTTATTAATACTTTTAAAAAAGTTTCATTCAAGACAAATAGTGTGGAATCTGACATATCACTTTAATCTGACCTCAAATCATTAATGAAGACTTTGTGACTCATAGAACAATAGTAGATTCAACTTACATTTGATTTCCTTGTCTAAAAGGATATTGGGGAAATGTTATCAAATGCTTTATTGAAATCAAGAACCCAATGAGATTTCTATTATCTACTAATCAGTGAGGGCTAACCTTTTTGCCATTGTGTGCCAAAAGCAGGGAGAGTGCGGGGTGTGTGTTGCGCCTCCATGTACCCATACCCATAATCCTATGTGCCCTGCCCCCTGCACATGTGGGTGTGACCCCTCCATGCTCCCCCCACGTTTGGCATGTGATGGCATGGTGGGCCCAGTAGGCCCATTTTTCACCCTCCCCAGCTCCAGGAACCTGAAGAGGGTGAAAACAGGCTTCTCCACTGGAACTGGAAGTCGGCAAACAGTCTGTGTCTGGCCTCCGGAAAGCCCCTGGAGGGCCGAGGAAGGCCATTTTCACCCTCCCCAAGCTCCTAGAAAGGCTCTGGTGCCCAGAGAGAGCAAAAAACGGGCCTTCCTCACTCCTCCCAGGTCTTCCGGAGACAGGAAACAGTCTGTTTCCCTACTTCCAGTGGGCCCAGAAGGCCTGAAAATCAGCCAGAGCTGAGCTTGCGTGCCCACCAATATGGCTCCGTGTGCCTCAGTGTGGCATGCGTGCCATAGGTTCGCCATCACAGTACTAAACTAAGGATGAAAATATATGATAAAGAGAGGTGGCATGATTTTTTTCTCTTGACAGCTATATGTTTGCCCCATCAATAAATAACTTTCTAAATACTCACAAATTATCACTTCGTAATTTATACTGGGATTTGGGTTATTTAGTTACTTAAATCTTCACATCTGGTCAATTTTAAAACATGGATAATAATATATGCTTATATCTAGGATCCTAGTATCTTATACATTCTTCAAAATAAGATTTCAGGCTTTAAATGTTTCAACACTCTTGGATATAATTTTCTTAATCTCAGAGATACGAATTAGTTTAAAGTAGCTAGATATTTTTAATTTGGTCACAAATTGTCCTTGAGGTAAAAGCTGTTTGCCAATGAAACAAACTACCTCAGGAGATAGAAACTCTCCTTCACAAGAACTGTTTAAACAGAAGTTGGATGAAGATGCTGTAAAAATAGAATTCTGAACTGAAAAAAGGGTTAGACTAAATCATGTCTAATGTTTCTTCCAAGCCTTACTTTCTAATGTTCTGTTGGTTCCACTGAAGACAACTCACAGAATGATCTATTTTTTTTTAATCTTATTGTTACTAGCATAGCCAAATACAGTGCCTCTAATTTCCCTTAGAACTTCATATTTTGGGGGTCTTTACTGTCTTGACCCATATATATGAGTGTTCATATTTTTATTGTTAGCTTGACATATACAGTACACTTTATGATACAGATAAGTAAATATATGCTCAAATGACTTTAATGGGCCCTTCCTTGCATATGGGTTTTTCTATATATGCACACATGCATATACATATATTTCTTTAATTCCTCTTTAGAAATAATTAGGAAGATTCCCATGCAGTGAAGTTATGCATCCAGTACACTGATTTTCTAATACTCCACATCTCTTTGCTGAACTGTCTTCTAGATGTTTTGAATAAGTTTCAGGAGGATTAACATGGTTTTAGATTCTCTTTCAAGGAAGTACTTGGGAGAATATGGGAGTATGAATGTGGCAACTGACTGCAACTTTTAAAACACTTAAATCACTTCAAGGGATTATATGGCAGATGTAGAGGCAGCTTGTGATTCTAGGAAAAAACATAGTTTCTATAGAGAGCTGCTACATTTGCTCCAAAACATCTTTTCCAAATTATTTCTGAGATATTGCAGAGTTCTAGTATATATAGCCTGTGTTGTTGTTATAAATTATGGATTATAATATTGTCTTTGTATATTCCAAGATGACACTGGCACTTTCTTCCAAAGGAAATAGAACACTAAATCAAAACTAATAAGTATAGCACAACTTAAAATAAGTAAAAAACTGTATAGTTCCTAGATGATAATTGTAATCTTAGTTGCTGCTTTTCAAATATTTCCAAACAGAGTGACAAGCGAAGCACAATTCACTACCATTTTCTAAGGAAAAAAAATACAAATAATTTAGCTGAAAACTCATTTTACAAAAACTGCAAGGATTAAAGATCATTTCACCTACACTGCTTTCATCCAGTTCTAATTTGCATCCCATCACCTGTAATTACCAAAAATGTATGCAAATGCAATTCAAAATTTGTCACTGAATGAACGAGTTCCTGTACAAATGAAATTTTACAGCTGTTTATGGAGAAGAAATAGGCTGAATTCAATGATGTATTTTATTATTATTATTTTATTCTCAAATAAAATTAATTCACACACACACACACACACACACACACACACACACATATAGAAAGAGAGCCTCATCCCAAACTATGTGTATTTGTATGTGTGTGTATACAGAAATATATACACATGCACATGCATATATTCATGCATATACATACTTAAAGAGTCACACACATAGAAATAATACTTAATTTCTTTAAACCAGATTTTTAAAAAATTGAGTAGTCAACCCTCCTTTCTAAATGTGTAAGATGACCTTCAACTGAACTATAGAAAAGAAATGTAAGGAAAGTTTCTCGAAAAAGTTGAGAAAGAGGATATAGGAGATTAATGAATGTGTTTGTATTGGACACTCTTCCCCATTAGTCTACTCAGAGCAAAAGGGTTGTGTTATTTATTATATTTCTTACACCATTTGCAATTTTAATTTATATGAGTTTGATATCGCTTTTGTCTTTTTGTTGTCTGTTATTCAGTGATATCTCTGGGGAGCAGAAGGATTTATATGCTTTATACACACATTCTGCAGACAAAGCACTCTGGCATAATTATTTCTGGCATCACTAACTGATTAAAACATTCAGTTTAACTCATGATCAGTAAGATTAAACCTTTTTAATACACCTTAAAACTAACTGATCATTTACTACTCAAACAACCTTTCTCCTCATATTTCAATAAAGCTGTTCTTATGCCCCTTCTCTTTTTGTGTGTTAATGTACCTTTTAATGACAAATCCCTTTTATTTTCTTCCTCTGGGCAAAACTGCCTTTTTCTTTATAGGAAGGTAGAAACAAAGATGAGATGGGAGCTGACTGAGCTACTACATAGGTTTCTAATGTCATACCAATTACAAATCCCTTTTGCCCCTTCTGTAAAGATGTAGCTGTTCAAGAAAGCACATTCCCACTTTGTGTTTACTTGACATACAGATAAATGTCAGCAGAGAGAAGGGTATAATATTTGAAAAAATCATTTACCCAACACAGTTGGAATAAAATTGCACAGCATTCATTCACTGATAGATACTTTTTAAAGATTTAAGACACTCATAACGGAATGTTTAAGCCCCAAGTACTATGCTAACCATAGCTGAAGAGAAGGAAAAGATATTTGAGTCCCACCTCCAACCTCTACAACTGCAAAGAATCAAAAGGGAAAACACACACACACAATATAATTCTAATTTACAATGATTGTAATTTGCAGGTCCTGAAACCTGCTGAGGACCCTTGTAGTTATTCATCAATGTAAAGACATAGGAGATAGATGAAATGTAACAGATAACATGCTTCACTTAAGTTGGGGCACTGTGGCACTCCGTACAATCACAGGTGTAAGCGGGTCACAAGCTGGGCAAAAAATCAGATTAGTAGGTTCCTCCTGTGAGGATGCTATAGCGCAACTGAGTATGATTTTTTTCTCTCCCTGTTGTCTTCCTTGCTAGCTAACATTAGCAACAAATGAAAAAAGGAGGGACAAAGGAATGTTTTAAAAATGTAGTCACCAAATTCATTGCATGACTGACAGTATGGCTACTCCTGCAATTTTTTGTCCAAGCGAAGATATGACTACTTCTGACTCTAGTTTCTATTGACAATGAACATTGATTTTTTTTAGTATCTGGGGTTTGGGTGACAATTCTGTCGGTTAGTGATTCTGATAATATCAGCAACTGAATACACACATTACAACAATGGCTCTTTTGGAAAGGTCTTCCTCCGCCTTTTTGTAACACTGATATGCAAAGGAAAAGGGTCAAAGTGGCAGATGTCATCAGGCTTTAAAGACAGTCCATCTAAAAATTAACCATGGATAAACTTTACTGCTTCAATAACGATTATTAACCTAGCGTTGGCTAATGTTTTATCTAAAGAAGTTCATTTGAACTAGAAAAATAAAGTGGTAGAATTGTGACTTGTGACAGTTTGTGCCTTACACAACGGTCTCTTCAGCTATAGCTGTTAAAGGCAGAAACCACTAGAAATATCTTGGCCTTGGCTGTTAGGGTCTGATTATGAGCACAGTGGTGGAGAATTCATGGATTATTCATGTATAATTACAGAATACAGATAGTTCTTTTGCCCTTTTAAATCATCCCTCTCACCCATTATGGCCGATAACAACTGAAATAGCAATTGTCATAGTGGGCTTTGGGCTTTGTCATATAGAGTAAGCTCTAATCAATAATGACGAATAGCAAAATTTACCATCACGCAGTAGAATGTCCAGTGGCTCTCCATCCATAAATCTGACCCAATCCGAAGCAGTACAGCTGCAGGGTTGGAATTTGGGAGGGTGTGTGTGTAAATATTATTTCTTTTAAACCACTTCCATGCTTATAGTTCTCTATAAAGGTGTTTGGGGGGGGGAGACAAAATGTGCAATATGTCAATTCCAATAATCCACATGCTTCTAAGACACTTTATTTATTCACAATGGGGTGAAGCCTAGGTTGCTTTCAAGGTCAATTTCAGGTGAAAGGGGGGTCATCTAGAGGTCACGGCAGCTCCCAAGCAGGTCAATAATGCCTCTTCACTTCCAGGGAAGACAAGCTGCTCACACCCAATCAATCCACCCAAGCTGCTACGGCACCAAGCGTAATGAACAGTGAATAAATGTAGCCTATCATCACAAAACATGCTTTTTAAGTACCTTCTCTTTTCATGTAAAACCTCGTGCTGTCAAATTCTACATTCACTCATCCAACAGTGAGTAGCCAAAGTGAGAAATCAGGCTCTCATTGGGGTTGGTAAAAGGTCACAGCTGACAGTCTCGGAGGTTAAACTGCCGAGTTAAAATACTGTTCATTCCCCACTGTAGCTTTTTGCTAACTACACTTCTTTGTGTTACAGTCAAGCCGTATATCAATATGCCCCTCCTTCTAATTTATTAGCAATTGTTGAGTTGTATAGAGAGGAGGGATAGAAAAAAAAAAAGAGAGGATTGATCTTTTGTACATTTTTTTTTCTTTTACACTTCAGACACTTCTAAATCTCTATCTGCTGTATACTAAATGCCCCCATCGTGGGCAGAGCTGTCTGCCTGCACTACATCATAATTATTAGAGGTATAATTCTTGAAAAGAGAACAGGCCAGTTTGTCTGAAACCCCAAAGGCTTGGGGTCGGTCTACTGAAGGCTTTAGTTCTTTTCTCCCTTGTGTTAATTAGCCTCATTCTCACTGTGGGGATTTTTTTTCTTGCCTCATTATAGGAATTAGGCTAGGTCTCAACCTGCTTGCAGTTCCAGTCATGAAGAAAAATTTTGCTGAAGAAAAAAAAGAGAGGAAGAATTGTTAAAACCCATTCAATATGTTCAATTTCATCTCTTCTACAGGATACATTATATATAATCAAGGCAGAGCTTTATAATGATCTTCTAATCAATTCCACTAACACTCCTTAACCTAATATTATCATGATATTTTAATAAGATGTGTTCAATCCTGTATTTTTCTCAGGATCAAAGAATGTTTACTTTGCTAAAGATATTACAGCTAACACAATGAATGAAGGATCACTGGTTAACAAAAAAGATACAATATATAAGGTGTTCATTGATATCAAAATATACCAATTTGCTTAACCATTCAGAGCAATTGCTTAAAATAAAATTCTAGTTATTAAAATTGAATCCAATTAAACATAATGCTTTTTATTGAAGTACACAGTATTTTATTTAAAGATAGCCATTTGAGGGAGGGAAAAAAAATCCAAGCTCACAGTAAAATCATGAATAAAATAAAGTTTTATTTACATGCATGGTACAATGATAATTTGACTCCACAAAATTGCCATTATCTCTTTACATCTTTAAAAAATGCATTCAGAGATTTCTTGAGGAAAATATATCTTTTCTACCCTCTGTATGATTTCTCTCTCAGTGGGACTGAAAATAAAATGTTATGACTTAAATCACGAGAGGCTAACATCATTTTTAGCAACAAGGGCTGCATAATTTCAAGACTATGAGTGAGTAGCTGACTTTAACTAAAATGTTTCAGTTCTCTGCATATATAGGTACATAAATAATTCAGAATTAATCCCTGCAGAGGGGACAATGGGAATCGTAAATTATCCATGTGCCGTCCTCAACATTAGAGGCAATGAACCTATAGTAACAAACTATGAGTGTTACTCATTACATACATTTCACAGACACCTTAACCTTTTGAATATTAATTTCCCTCTGCAGCTTGTAGCTAGGCAGTATAATTTCCCTTCCTGCTTCATTCTCATTCTTTGCTTTCAGTGTATGAGTGTCTGTCTGTGTAAGAGAGAGATTTGTGTGTGTGTGTGTGTGTGTGTGTGTGTATGTGTGTGTGTGTGTGCAAGAGAAAAAGAGGAGAGAGACCTGAACAATACTTCAATGAAGATAGAGATGGAATGGTGAATAATGAAAGCATATTGATTTATTTTGTAAGAAAATAGTTACCAGAAAGCATCTATTTGTGAAAGCCAGATAATTGTTGTAGGCGTATTACTAATATAAAAATCTACATAGGGGAAGTTTGTGAATATAATGCCAACTGAACACTGCCTCTTATTCACATAGAATTGCTGTTTAGCCCTCAAAATAAATGGGTTATTTAGTATTTATCTCAATGGGATGTACAATGTCATGGCTTTTTTCATAACAAGAGAGCAAATCACATGATGTCTACAATTGCAGATGTTCTTGCTTCTTTGTAAGATGATGCATAAGACACTTAAAATAGGTACAAGTACATTTAGAACAATCTGTTTATAATCTTATGGAATTTCTCTTCCCTTTTCAGCGTAGCATGAAATATACCTTAATTTAAGAGTATGCAGTCCATAATTAAATAAAAGATTTTTCTTATTTTACTTCTTGATAATGATCGGCTTGATTTGAAATATAAAACGTAGTGCTCTATCATGAGACAATATATTCTTTTAAAACGATTAAAATAGGCATTGCTATTGACACTGCCTAATACTAAAAAGTAATTAGCATGATTTATGCCATTACAAATTTAAATTGCAAAATTATGAAAGTATGAATTTTCTGAGCAATTTTTAGGTTTTTTTTAAAGACACTATCTTACTATACACAAGAAGGATAATATAAAAATAGGTGGGATATTTTTACATTTGAAGTTCAGCAGAAAACACACTTTGTCTAATCACATAGCTTTTCTCTTTATGAAATTGTTCTCTCATTGATTCTAATGAGAGTTTTCACAGACTAGAATACAAGATTAGGACATGCAATCACAAAGTCCCTTGATTAATTTTGATTAAAATATATAGAAAGGAGGTTATGAAGATTTTGATTAGCTTGAATATTTCATTTTGAGAGTTTTAGTTGAAGCTGGCCTGAGTAAAGACTAACTCTTTGAGGAAAAAAAAGGCTGTCTTTTTTTAAAGGGGTGTACAGATGTTGTCTTCTCTTGTAAGCTGTCAATATTTTGTATTTTGCCTTGTTTTTTTCTTTTCCTTGAACCTCTGTTAAGTATAAAAATATATAACTATGCGCACAATGGTTTTGATCAATGTTACTGGCACTATCTGGAATGCACAAGGACTGAAAAGCATGTTCTGTTTTAGAACACCTGTGTATAACCTCTATTGATCCCTGTTGGTGTGAGTTTTTCAGTCAGCATAGAGAAATACTGATAAATATTAACTCATTTTAGGGGACAAGTTACTGGAAATTATATGCATTGTTTCATATGCAATAAAAATGTTCAGAAACATTTAAACTCAGTTTGGCAGGGATAGAAATTTTAAAATAGTCATTGTAAATACATTTGTTGGAATCTGCTGCCATTGAGTTTAATGGGGCTTATTTTATAGTAAGTAAGTTTGGACCTGTTAACAGTTTTATTGTAACTGTACCATTCCTTCAGCATAAGCAGGGCTGATTGTTTAGAGGATATGAATTAAACTGCTAACTTTCTAATAGTTGGAGGTTGCACTAAAATGCAAGCCCAGTTATTAAAAAAAGCTATTTATTTTTTTGCTCCTGTCTATCAGAAAACCACATTACAGCATAATGCCTGCCAGAAATCATGTTAAGTACTGTGTGGGCACATCTTTATTCAAAAAATAAAAGTAGAATATGTGGTTTTGCTGGCGCGAGAAAAAAAGTACAAAATAAATATGCAAACATTGAATTTATGCTAAATGGAAGTAGTTAATTGTGTGCTAAGAAATAAATCAAGTTACCCCACTTGACTTGGAACTTCCCTTTTTAGTGTAAGAACCCTCATAAACCACAGCTCAATTATTCAATTTCCCACACTAATTATAGAAACTACACATTTCTTGGCCTCAAGCCGTAGATGATGTATCTCTGAAGGGCAACACAAAATTTGTCATAATCTTGGGTTCACTTTATTTAATGAGCATCTGAAAAATAAACACAAATAGTTCTGCAATTCCCAAGTTACAGGTAGCAATAGGGCTTTCTCTAAATAGTTATTTTTTAAATATATTTTTACCCCACCTTTTTTAATATACAATTCAAGGCTGTGAGCATACAAATACTCCTTCCTCCTCCTATTTTCCCCACAACAACCCTGTGAGGTGAGGTGTGCTGAGAGAGAGCCCCAAATCATGCAGCTGGATTTTCACAATTATGGTAGGGCTAGAACTCATAACTTCCTGGATGCTAGACCAGCACCTTCACTGCTACATTCCAAATTAAATCGGTCTTTCCTAATTGAATGTTTCATTAAAAATATCATTTTTATATATATAATATATTATATTTTTATATATATAATATTATATCATTAAAAATATCATGGGCATTACGGAGACCTGGTTGGGTCCGGAGGGGAGGGTTCCCCTTGTGGAGTTATGCCCGCCAGGTTTCTGAGCATTTCATCAACCGAGAGCCCAAGGTAGGGGTGGGGGAGGTAGCGGTTGTCATTAGGGAAAGTCTAGAGCCGAGGGAGGCCACTGTACCTCAGACTGCCGGTTGTGAATCCCTCTTTGTGAAGTGGGGCCATCGGAATCAGTTGGGCTTGTTGATCATGTACCTGGCTCCTTGCTGCATGACTACAGCCCTACCCGAGTTGTTGGAGGTGCTCGCCGGGGTGGCGGTTGAGATCCCCAGACTTATAGTCATGGGGGACTTTAACCTGCCATCGACGGGCTTGTCATTGACAGCGGCTCGGGAGTTCCAGGCTTCCATGACGGCCTTGGACCTGATTCAAGTAATTGATGGCCCTACGCACACAGGGGGTGGCACACTGGACTTAATTTATATCTCTGGTCAGTGGCTAAATGATCTGGAATTAGATAAGTTAGAAACAGAACTGGTGTCATGGTCAGATCATTTTGTCCTTTGCCTAGATTTTCGGACCGCTACCCACCACTGCAGGGAGACGGAACCAATGCGTTGGTTCCATCCCAGGCACCTGATGGACCCGGAGAGGTTTCCTGAGGACCTGGCCCGCGGCACGGCTGAAGAGCTAGTTGCGGCCTGGGAAAGGGCCGTGGCTGGAGCTTTGGACCGTGTCGTGCCCTTGCGGCCTCTGACCCGGCGTAGATCTCGGCCGGCCCCTTGGTTCTCCGAGGGGCTGAGGGAGATGAAACACCGGAGAAGACGCCTAGAGAGTGTTTGGAGGTCCAGCCATTCTGAAGCTGACTGAACACTAGTTAGGTCTTATTCTAGGACCTACCTAGTGGCAATGAGGGAGGCGAAGCGTTCCTACGCTTCCACCCTCATTGCGTCGGCAGATAACCGCCCGGCCGCCCTGTTTCGGGTGACCCGCTCCCTCCTGCATCAGGAGGTGCGGGATGACCCGTTGCAGGGCTGTGCCGAGGAGTTTAGTGGTTATCTATACGACAAAATCGTTCAGCTCCGGGATGGCTTGGACCAAAATTGGGATGATCCAGGTGGGAGGACGGAGTCATGTCTTGTGGAGATTGTTTGGGATGAGTTTGATCCTGTGTCTCCCGAGGACGTGGACAGGTTGCTGGGGAGGGTGCACACCACAACATGTTTACTGGACCCGTGCCCTTCCTGGTTGGTGCTGGCCTCCCGGGAAGTGACACGAGGCTGGCTCCAAGGGATTATCAATGCTTCTTTGTTGGAAGGAGTTTTCCCTGCCGCCTTGAAGGAGGCGGTGGTGAGACCCCTCCTCAAGAAGCCTTCCCTGGACCCAGCTATTTTAGGTAACTACCGTCCGGTCTCCAACCTTCGCTTTATTGCCAGTACCTGGATGAAGCTGTCTATCTGGACCCGTTCCAGTCCGGCTTCCGACCCGGATATAGCACGGAGACAGCTTTGGTCGCATTGGTGGATGATCTCTGGAGGGCCAGAGACAGGGGTCATTCCTCTGCCCTGGTCCTATTAGATCTCTCAGCGGCTTTTGATACCATCGACCATGGTATCCTGCTGCGCCGGTTGGGGGGGTTGGGAGTGGGAGGCACCATTTATCGGTGGTTCTCCTCCTACCTCTCTGACCGGTCGCAGATGGTGTTGACAGGGGGGCAGAGGTCGACCGCGAGGCACCTTACTTGTGGGGTGCCGCAGGGGTAGATTCTCTCGCCCCTCCTGTTCAACATCTATATGAAGCCGTTGGGCGAGATCATCAGTGGTTTCGGGGTGAGATATCAGCTGTACGCTGATGATACTCAGCTGTACTTTTCCACCCCGGGCCACCCCAACGATGCTGTCGAAGTGCTGTCCCAGTGTTTGGAAGCCGTACGGGTCTGGATGGGGAGGAACAGGCTCAAGCTCAATCCCTCCAAGACGGAGTGGCAGTGGATACCGGCACCCCGATAACGGGGTGAGTTATTGGGGGTGAGTTATTGGCCCCAAAGGAGGGAGTGTGCAACTTGGGTGTTCTCCTGGATGCACGGCTGTCGTTTGAAGACCATTTGGCGGCCGTCTCCAGGAGAGCCTTTCACCAGGTTCGCCTGGTTCGCCAGTTGCGCCCCTTCCTTGATCGGGATGCCCTATGCACAGTCACTCATGCTTTCATCACCTCCCGCCTGGATTATTGCAATGCTCTCTACATGGGGCTCCCCTTGAGATGCACCCGGAGGCTTCAGTTAGTCCAGAATGCAGCTGCGCGGGTGATAGAGGGAGTCCCACGTAGCTCCCATGTAACACCTCTCCTGCGCAGACTGCACTGGCTTCCTGTTGCCTTTCGGGTGCATTTCAAGGTTTTGGTTACCACCTTTAAAGCGCTCCATGGCTGGGGGCCTGGGTACTTACGGGACCACCTGCTGTTACCTTATGCCTCCCACCGACCCGTACGCTCACACAGAGAGGGACTTCTCAGGGTTCCGTCCGCCAGGCAGTGTTGGCTGGTGGCCCCAGGGGAAGATCCTTCTCTGTGGGGGCTCCTACTCTTTGGAATGAACTTCCCCCTGGTTTACGCCAAATACCTGACCTTCGGACCTTTTGCCGCAAACTGAAAACATATTTGTTTGTTCGCACGGGGCTTTCTTAAATTGTCTAGATTTTGAATTTTAAATTTTATTTAAGTTTTAAACTGTTTTAAGTTTTAAATCTAAAACTTTTAGATTTTTAACTATTTTAATTTTCGGCCAAATTGTATAATAAGTTTTTTAATTTACTTTTAATTGTACATTGTTTCTTTTTACCTTGGCTGTACACCGCCCTGAGTCCTTCGGGAGAAGGGTGGTCTAGAAATCTAATAAAATAAATAAATAAATAATAAAATCATTGATAATATTATATGCAACTGATGACTCAAACATACTTATTTGAGGTTATTGGGATTTATGGCAGAACAAATGGGCTGCAAAAATCAAATTCCATTCTAAAACAAGCTAAAAACATGCATTTCTGAATTATTTTGGTGCATTTACAGTTTTCAGCTAAATTGCTTCTGGCCTGTGCTCATGAATTCAAACTGATTTTGAGGGTGGGTGGGGGGGAACCTATCTGTCCTGAGTAGCTTTCACATTAGTGTGCTGAATATAAAGTTGGAGCGTAGGCTACCACATTCTCCTGCATTGGAGAATTCTCCTGCTGCTCTGCTCTCCCACCTTTCTGTTATTTATTTATTTATTTATTTATTTTACTGATAGTACGGCATTCTACAGAGGTCATAAAATCACCGATATACAGCACTAATAAAACACATGATATGTAGAAAAACAAATGTAACTTTAAATAAAACATCAGCATATACATGTATTTAAAAAAGGTGACTAATCGTCCTCCTTTAGGGAGGACGGTCCTTCTTTTGTAAGTTCTGTCCTCTCTTGAAAAGTGTCCTCCCACATGTTGTCCTTTTCGATATTAAAAGACTAATCTGTAAATCTCTGTATTCGATCGATGCCGAGATGATCTGTTGCGTGTGATGTGAGGTATTTGTATTTGACATGACAATTCGTCAAGGCTCAGTACAGTGCGGTGAGACGTGATTATGAGATGCATGTGCTCCGCACAGGAGAATTGTTTTGAGACAGTGCACCACACGCAAGAGTGCAACGTGCGCAAGTGGCTTTGTTTACTTCTTACCAAAACACAACATGGCACACACGCATGCATTAGACTCACTTCTTTCTCAGTGAATATTCAATCATACACAGGTGAGCACAATAATTCACATTTTATTAATTCATTATCTATTTAATAATTTCCAAATATTTCTTTTATTTATGATATTTTTTTTCTTCAATTTATTTGTGTCCTCCTTTTCATTGTAAAAAAGTTGGTCACCTTAATTTAAAGTATGTGGACAATACATTGTGTCAGGGTTCCAAGTAATACCGCCAACTTCCTGAAGGCCCAATGCAAAAGATGGCCTCCAGGTCTGACACAATGGACAAGATAAAATATTAGAGTAAAAGCATGATAAAAATAGCTATAATATGGTGCTGTAGAATAGCAATAGGATAGCTGTTACAGTTCAATATCTAAGGAAGGTAATCATCTAACTGCTTCTGTTCTAAGAAAGAAATTGCCAATCCCTTTTGTTCCTCTTGACAAGTTTTCCTGGACATACGTTCTTCTTTTATCTGTATATGTTAATACATATATATGTATATTTGCATGTGTGTGCGCATTTGTGTATATATATATATATACAGTGTATGTGTGTAGTATATCACACACACACACACACACACACACACATATATGTTTTCGTAGGTTTTCACAGGTATAGGTATGCAGGACTTGGCTTTTTCGAGTCTTTTCCCGTGTAAGGTTGAGAGTATCTTGGCTACGTTTCGACAAGGTCTCACTCGTCATCTTCAGGCTGGTGTCTTTGGCTTTGTGCTTCTCGAGCAAAGAGTGGTCAGAGCTGCTGTCTCTCTATAAGTACTGGTGGGGAGGTGAGGAGTGTTGCTATGAGCGGGTTGGTTGGCTGTGTGGTTGCATCTTGATTGGTAGATGGAGTGGGTGTTTGCAGATTGGTCGGCTGTTTCGTAGCATTACTACGAAACAGCCGACTCTCTATAAGTACTATAACAGTACTCATAGAGAGATGGCAGCTCCGACTACTCTTTGCTCGAGAAGCACGAAGCCAAAGATACTAGCTTGAAAATGATGAGTGAGACCTTGTCGAAATGTCACCAAGATACTCTCAACCTTACACGGGAAAAGACCCGAAAATGCCAAGACCTACACATATATATATATATATATTCGTAGGTTTTCACGAGTATAGGTATGTAGGTCTTGGCATATTCAGATCTTTTCCCGTGTAAGTTACATATACAAAATTAATATATCAAAATGCAAATGCATGCAGGCACAACAAGCAGCTGTAAAAATGTGCCTAACTTTCTGCAATGTGCTTTAATATTTCTACACCTATTTCCTGCTGAAATAGCTGATTAAGATCTTTGCTTAGCATAGCAAAAATGACTGCTTTTGAGACATGCTAGAATCTTTAAAAAAATAAATATATACTTTTTTCTTGAATAATTTCCTCAGGGCCTTTTAATGTTCAGTCTCAACACCCAGTTAGTCGATAGGTTATCCTCTTCCCCTGAGGGGTAATTTATGTCTTCATCTAAAAATTTGTAAGATTTGATGGAGGGGAGAGAATTACGAAAAATTCCATTTTGAATAATTCTGTAGGTCCTGAAAAGGAGAGGGGGAATTCACCTTTGGAAGTCTCTTTTCACTTTCTGGTGGAATACCTAAAGGGCCCTTCTTTCTTCCCTCTTCCCGATTCACTCAAGTCTAGAAAAATGCTTTGAAGATATTCATAATGAGGCACAAAAATACAGCATGTAAGGGGTTAAGGTCAGAGGTTGTGTGAAATTGTTAAATTTTCTTAAGATAGAATATTGTTTAAATCAAGGGTAGGAAATTCTAGATTCTAACAGCTCTTCCTAGTGGCCAGCATTGTGTCAGCAGGTAATGTTACAGCAACATCTAAACATGTCATAGTTATTTATTTTTGGTAATATTTTAAAAGAATTTTCCTATTTTTATTAGACGCTAGTTCATTGTAAAAATGTTCCAATTCACTGCCAACTTTGTATCAAACATTCCTTTTACAATTTGGTTTCTTAGATTTTTTTTTTACTCCCTGGAAGAAAAATGTAGTTTTCTTCTGTTTCTTGTTATAAATATTTTGCTGATGTATTTTACAAGCAGAAACACTAAGCATGACAGCAGTCTATTCATGCTGTATTTAATGATCTGTATATACCACAAATATGCTTTTCGCAATATTATTCAGTTTTGCAAGGCACAAAAAGGATTATTTTTGCAAATGGCTTCAGTCATCAGACTCTTATTCAACAACTGTCCTCCAACGCTTTGAAAGTTTAAATGACTCTTTATCACAACTACCGCCTCACTATCTATCAAGGCATTATTCACCTCAGAATGAGGCTGGTTGCAAGAGCATTCATTTGATCAAATAAATATGACAACCAAGTACAACATCACTCTACATCTTCAGGGAAATTCTCCTCATTGTTATTAGTCCATCCCTGGCCTTTTCCCAGAACCTGCAGGGAAGAAACTGGTGGGAGAAAGAGACATTGACAGTATGTTTGCTACCTCCAGGAACATATTCTACTTAATTGCTTCACTTTCTGACAGATTTCAGTCTCATTAATTCCCAGCCTGCTGAAAAAGTATAGATGAAATCTGTATCCAAAAGTAACAGATGACTGAGCAAATCAAAGGCAAAGGAGTCTTGTAGTTCTTGTTCTTACTTGATTCCTTAATATGATGACATGGTTGAAGAAACAATTAAACAGCTGAAAGATTCCTGAAGAGATACTACAGCTGTTATAAAACAGTCCCGTTTTTCTGAATCCCCTGTCCAATAAAAATTAGTGCGCTGAGATCCCATTCACATCAACGGAATTAGTTACTTTTAATTTTGTCCTTAATTTCAGTAAGAATTAAGGAATTCACTTTAGCTCGCTGAGTGTAAGGAGGTTTACAATTAATTCCTTATGTAAGCTGGAGTTTTAAAATGAAAGATGGTTCATTGGTTTCAGTACAATTTATTCTTAAATAAATATGCATAGACTTATACATATCTTGTTTCATGAAAAAACTGTGCGACATAGTAACATTTCCAGGCTACCACCCAGAAGCAAATTTTGTGGAACTAGAATTGTGAGACTAGGTGTTGGTGTGATGGCCTCATGCGGAGCACAGGAGGGGATGGAAGAGGGGGCTGGATGATGAAAACAGTGCTGTGACATCAAAATGAAAGTCTGCCTCTGTTGTATGTGTGTTGTTTTAAAAGCAGCAAACTGTCTAAGTTTACAGGAAAAGGTAAGGTGAACTTTTTACTTTTTTGGAGATTGTTTTTGTTGTTTGCAGAAGTGTTTTTAATGTTAATTAAACAACCATAGGGTCACAGACGGTGTTGACAGGGGGGCAGAGATCGACCGCGAGGCGCCTCACTTGTGGGGTGCCGCAGGGGTCGATTCTCTCGCCTCTCCTGTTCAACATCTATATGAAGCCGTTGGGTGAGGTCATCAGTGGTTTTGGGGTAAGTTACCATCTGTACGCTGATGATACGCAGCTGTACTTTTCCACCCCGGACCACCCCAACGAAGCTGTCGAAGTGCTGTCCCGGTGTCTGGAAGCCGTACGGGTCTGGATGGGGAGAAACAGACTCAAGCTCAATCCCTCCAAGACGGAGTGGCTGTGGATGCCGGCACCCCGGTCGGGGGCGAGTTATTGGCCCCAATGGAAAGGGTGCGCAACTTGGGCGTCCTCCTGGATGGGCGGCTGTCGTTTGATGATCATTTGGCGGCCGTCTCCAGGAGGGCTTTTTACCAAGTACGCTTGGTTCGCCAGTTGCGCCCCTTCCTTGACCGGGATGCCTTATGCACGGTCACTCACGCTCTTGTCACTTCCTGTTTGGATTATTGCAATGCTCTCTACATGGGGCTGCCCTTGAAGTGCACCCGGAGGCTGCAGCTAGTCCAGAATGCAGCTGCGCGGGTAATAGTGGGAGCAACTCGTTGCTCCCATATAACACTGATCCTGCGTGGCTTGCACTGGCTTCCTGTGGTCTTTTGGGTGTGCTTTAAGATTTTGGTTACCACCTTCAAAGTGCTCCATGGCTTAGGGCCCGGGTACTTACGGGACCGCCTGCTACTACCTAATGCCTCCCACCGACCCGTACGCTCACACAAAGAGGGTCTTCTCAGGGTGCCGTCCGCCAAACAATGTCGGCTGGCGGCCCCCAGGGGTAGGGCCTTCTCTGTGGGAGCTCCTACGCTCTGGAATGTACTTCCCCCTGGATTGCGTCAATTACCTGATCTTCGGACCTTTCGCCGTGAGCTGAAAACACATCTATTTATACAAGCGGGACTGGCTTAATATTTTTAATATTTTTAAATAATTTTTTAATTTTTTAAATCTTTTAACCGGGGTTTTATTATTTTAGGGTTGTAATTTTAAATTTTAAATTGGCCATTTTCTAATATGCTTGGTTTTAAATTGTTGTTTTAATTGTATATTTCTTATGTTTTTTATCTTTGGCTGTACACCGCCCTGAGTCCCTAGGGAGAAGGGCGGTATAAAAATTTAATAAATAATAAAATAATAATAATAATAACTGTTTCAGAGATATTTTTTTACTTAAATGGAGCAACAGAATGACCATGGGTGGGCAAAAAGCAGTGGGAATGGGAACAACTTCTGATTTTCTCTCAGCTGCCCCATGGAGTTTCCTTGTGGAAAGCTAGTACGGAGCATCAGAAATGTCCTTCCTTCCTTCCTTCCTTCCTTCCTTCCTTCCTTCCTTCCTTCCTTCCTTCCTTCCTTCCTTCCTTCTTTTCCGCTGCCTGCCTGCCTGCCAGTTTCTTCATTTATTTTGCTTGTGGGGAGCTTGTAGGGAGAAATTCAGTAAGGAAAACAGCAGGAAATTGCAAGTCCAAGTCCAGAAGTCAGGTAAGTAGCTACAGCAGGATGGGGAAGGGAAAGAAGGGATGCATAGGGGTAAGGATCAGGAATGGTACATGGGTCATGCAAAATGTACCGTATGTGTTGGAAAGAGTGTGCTGAGGATGTGGCAGAAATGCCAAACCTGCACAAGAGATGCCATGAAGCTGCTCAGGGGGTGCTATGGGTCAGGAAAGGTGCTGTGTGGTGCAAAAGAGGTGCTGTATGATTGGGGAAGGCACATGGGAGACGATACAAGTCAGGAGAGCACACGGGGAGGGTTGGTGGCATGGACCAGGAAAAGTGTGCAAGAGTTCTTTATTCTCTGTTCCTCTCTTCCTCCATGTCTCCACCCCTTGATAGTGGCTGCTGCTGGGTGGGAGAAGTAGTAAGGGATTGTGAAAATGACTGGGAAACTGTCACAGAATGTTGAAAATGAAGATCCCACGACTATAGAATCAATCCAGCAGCCCAGCAGTAGCCTGTAGCACTGAAGCAGCCACCACTTCCCCAGATTTCATTCCCATGAAAGTCACGGGGCTATTTTTGACACCTTAGTACATTTGAGGTACCTTGGTTCAAAAAACTGTTTCCCTATGATGCACTGTTTCACCCATATAAATCTAATCACAAAGAAAATTTTATAGATAAAGTATTAATCTATACCCGTATCTCTGAATTCTTTGTTATGTAGTTGGAATCCTCTCCCCCAGATTCAACTGGCTCTCACGTCTGTTAGTAAGTAACCTTTGAAGACTTGGCTATTCCCTTAGATATTAGGTCAAAATGTTACAATAAGACATTCTCAGAAGGTGAAGGGTAATATTGATATACGCTGAGTGTGACTTTGTTGTCTTTACCACCCAGAATCACGTTTTTGTTAGTTTGCACCTATATCAATCAATCAAGTAATTCCTATACATGCATAAGTGGGAGAATCGTGATTAAAATTCTAGGCTCCCCCTGCATTCTTAATCAAATAACCACTGCCTATTGTTTTTGCAATACAGCATGCTTAACAACAGAACTATACATATATGTCCTCTAATTTGATCTAGAAATAAACATATGTTACTAGGAGCAGATTTGCCTCCAGGTAGCTGAGATATGCACATTTATCTGTCTTTGTTCCATTTTTTCATGCTTATCCTGGTATGTTGTAAGACCAAAATCTGCCTGCTGGTGGTGGTTAGGTGGTTCGCCCTTATTCATATAATTTTCTAGGTACAGGCAATGTTTCTCTATAAACAAGTACACAGAAACATTATTTTTTCTCCTTTGGGGATATTGCAATATAAAAATCTTCTTCTTACATTCTGTCTGTCAAACAAGAAGCACTTTCATTGTATTTAATATACAGCTCTCATAAAGCATACCAGCTATCTTCTGTTGTATTAAGGAGTACAACGGTCTCTCAAGGGTAGTGGAAAAGAATTGTCATTCTGTGGGTTTTTCTGCACTTGGGGCTTGTTTGTTTCTACTGATGATTCTCCTCTATAACAGGAAAGGGTATTTCTAAAGGACTTTAAAGGCAAAGTAGGAAAAATGTCATAAAAGCCTCTCTTGGGTTTGATGGATGCACTTTTCTATTTGAAGTTCGCTCACTGTCTTGTACAAAAATTCCTGGGTCATTCCATCCAAGCCTCTAATGAGGCAGTGCAACAACACACACAGCTTTGTAGGCCTTTCTTTAATCAGAGATTGGGTAGCACTTGGGACTGATAGGCTTCAGCATCAGATCTAAACAGAAAATAACATGCTCGATTTGCCCTCTGAAGGTGGGTTGAGCAAATCTCAGTGATGTATTGGAGCATTTGCTGGCTGCAAATGCACGTGGTGTGATTCCTATTTCTGTCAGCAAATACAAATTTTTCACTCAGCAGGCTTAATCAGAGCCAACTCAAGAGGAGAAATAACAAAAACTCAACAGCCCTTAGCAACTCAGCATGGCATAGAAGGATTTAAGACTTTAGCATTTTATCTCTATCGGTATGAAAATGTATGAGGAAATCTGAACTTTGGATTTGCAAATAAACACATTTTATACATTACAAACAATCCACTTTAACTAATGATGTTTGAGTATTTTGCTATGCTAATTTTTGTTTTCATCTTGATGTCATTTTCATTAAATAATGCAAGCTCACTAAATTTGAGTGGATTTTTTCCCAGGGAGAAAAAAAAGAGCATTTCATATCGTTGGAATTGAGCTAGGTTACATGAGTAAAATATGAAAAGGACAAATGCTACAGAAGATAGGAGATTTCCAAAAATACAGAGCTGTGATAATAGCATTCAAGGACCATCTCATTAAGTGCCTTAAAAATGGGGAAAAGGGGGATAAAGTGAACTGAAATATTGATACACAAATTATTTTGGACCCTGCATAACAGATTTTGAGATGAGGTATTTGTTGTTTACAGTCCTCAAAAACCAAGGGTTGTTCGATTGCAAAAATAAAATTTCTCATGTTGCTTTAAATGAACCATTTATTTAATATGTTAACAGGGTCACCACACCATGTCAAAGATCAATTTCACCTTGATTTCCAACTTTCCTCTATTCTAGTTCCTGAGCACTTACCAGGCAAAGAATATCTCCAAAGAAGAGAAAAAACAAAACAAAAAGCAACACATCAAATAAGTTAAACATAATCTTATTTTCATTACATTTTACAAAATTCTGTTTCCATTCATTACATGTCATTAAGAATCTACAATAAGTATTAACCTCAGAAAAATGTCTGTTCTCAGTTCTTAACTTTCTGCCTCACATCAGGTGGGAACCCCTGTTCTAATCTGTTGGACAAAAGCTGTGAGCCAAGGATGATATTTGCTTCATTCCTTCAAGATGGAGGCAAAGGGATATAAACATGTACAGCCAACTCTCATGTTCTAATCAGAGGTGGGTTTCAGCAAGTTCTGACCGGTTCTAGAGAACTGGTAATGGAAATTTTGAGTAGTTCGGAGAACTGGTAAATACCACTGCTGACTGGCCCCACCCCCATCTATTCTCTGCCTCCCAAGTCCCAGCTGATCTGGAGGAAATGGGGATTTTGCAGTATCCTTCCCCTGCCATGCCCACCAAGCCATGTCCACCAAGCCACACTCACAGGACCGGTAGTAAAAAATTTTGAAATCCACCACTGGTTCTAATAAAGTAGGATATTTACAAAATCAACTAAATATCAACTTGACTGATTTTCCGACTGACTGAACAAAAACTAAATAAACCATAGGAAACCACAAGAGAACCAAATGAGTGAAAAAAGCCAATTAGGTCACACCTTACATGTTCTTGTTCGATTCCCCAAATCCTTAACAAACACAAAAAGAAAGTAGGAGGGAAGCTTTATGAAAAGAGAAACTGGAGAAAGCCGACAATTTAAAATGAGTAGAATAGCTTATTTAGTGACTAAACATGCCCATAAACTAAAATGAAGAAAGACCACATCAATTTATTCTTATTGTTCTAATAAGATACCTGTTTATAAACTGTTTGGACAATAAATGCCCAAGCAATACTAACAGAATTTATATTCAGATAAACTGCTAATTTAAGACAATAAATTTGCTTCACGTTTTTAGCATTGGTTTCAGGGTCTACATTCATTATTGCCATTGCATTGTAATTTTCTCCATGGAAGGCTATAAACTGCATATTTTGTACATGCAAATTAGATTAACAGATTAACAGAGTTGGAAGGGATCTTATAGCTCATCTAGTCCAACCCACTGCTCAAGCAGGAGACCCTACACCATTTCTGACAAATGGCAGTCCAATCTTTTCTTGAAAGTCTCAAGTGATGAAGCTCCCACAACTTCCGAAGGCAAACTGTTCGATTGGTTGATTGTTCTCACTGTCAGAAAGTTCCTCCTCATTACTAGGTTGAATCTCTCCTTGGTCAGTTTCCATCCATTATTCCTTATCTGGCTTAGATTTAGCAACAGAAGTTTATACTGGGTACACACACACACACACACACCGTGGCCAATGGATCTCAATAGAAGCTGATACAATAAAGGAAATTGAACAGCTGGCAGGCATTCAGCAAGCTAAGCATAAGCTTTACATATACAGTGAAACATGGACAGTAAATTCACAATCGATACAAAAGCTACAAGTAATGCAACAGCCATGGAAAGATACATGCTTGGCATCACAAGACAAGATAGATAGAAAGACCTGCACACAGATTAGAGAACAAATGGAAGCATATGATATCATCAAGAGAGTAAAAGAATTAAAATGGAAATGGGCTGGTCAGATATCAAGAAGAATTGATGGCAGATAGACCAACGCAGTCATAAAATGGATTCCATTTGGTAAAAAATGTCCACGAAAGAGATCTAAAAGAAGATGGATCAATGACATCAGCAAGTAGTTCAGGCCCAATATATACAACTTCTCATTATTGTGAACAGATAATAATAATAATAGATTCAGGTCTCATCAGGGGAGCCAGACAACAAGTATCTTTCCCATAAATCTTATGTGAGACATAATTTACAGAAATCCATACTGGATTGATAATCACCCAGCTCAACAATAACCCATCTGGGTTTTGGAGTTCCTAGATAAATGGGCTACAGGACTTAGTACTCTTAGCTAAGCAACAAAGCTAGCAGCTGCAGGACTACTGGAAGAAAAATGCTTTACCTGTCACAAATATATAAAACCTTTGAAAACAAGGTTTTCAAAGTATACAAGGTATAAAAAAGTTTTATGATCTTTTCTTACAAATTAAGTCCAATGAAAATATCGGAAAAGGATGCACCAGTTCTAAAAAGAAACAACATCCAGAATCAGAAATAAAGAAGACCAGATCAATGTCAGCTTATAATATGAAATAAAAAGTTCACAGAAGCAGAATTGGAAAAACTTTAAAGGTCTATCCAGGGCAAAAATTGAAGCATTGCCACAAGTAGGTCAGATTCTAGAGGCAAATCAGGGGGAGTAAGCAGTAGAGGAAGCCAGCATAGATATTGAATATTTTCATTTCCAAACCAGGCATCCACTTTTCTGCCTTTTCCTCGGAAAAAACAAAGCCATCTAACTAAAATAAATAAATAAAAAAAATAACAGAGCATCTAGAAAGTACAAAATAATGTTGCTTATGTGAAGGTTGCATGTGTTCCAGAAAAACAGCTAGCACAACTATTAAAAATATGAATACTGTGATATCAAATATAAGCAGCAGCTCACTGGAAGAAACAAACTACCTAATGTGTAGTAGTGCAGTTATAACTGAATACATTGAATACAAAATCAATAATGATGCACCATCATAAAGGAAGATCATGTTAGAAATTAAGCTTGGTAAAATTAGATGCAAAAAGGCAGAACAAATGAAAGAAAAGAAGCTGAACAACAAGAAGACTAAAGAATACAGATCAAGAAATATTGCTTAGAAACAAGGAAGATTAAGGCAGCTCTGGAAATAATAAAGCAGCAAACTTGAATATCATTGGTAACAACAAAAATCACCATCAGTCAATTGCACAAGCCAGCTTTACTTGGAACATACATACTGCAACGATATCTTTAATACCATCAGACAACAACATCTGCCTATCCCAGGTCTTTGGGAAAAACTCAAATAGCAATAGCACTTAGACTTATACACCACTTCACAGTGCTTTACAGCCTTCTTTAAGCAGTCTACAGAGTTAACATATTGCCCTCAACAATTTGGGTCCTCATTTTGCCGATCTCAGAAGGATGGAAATCTGAGTCAACCTGGAGCTGGTGAGTCTGCTGGCAGTCAGCAGAATTAGAGTGCAATACTGCATTCTAACCACTGTGCCACCATGGCCCAAATGGTGAATACAAATACCAAATCCTGTCTAAACGTCTGAGTGACTATGCAACGAACCATAATATATTAAACTTGTAGGCACCAAACTCTGAATAACAATAAATCAAGAAATATAAGATAATTTAATTCATTTGATCACTTAATTAATTAATCAATTTACAATGGTCTTCCTTTTCTCCCCCCCCCTTTCATGTATTAACACCACTTCCATTTCCAGAATTAACTATAAAATAACATTTCTACTCTGTGTCAGAATCTTCATTACTTGTGAATAGTTTTTCAATTAATCTAATATAAATTAAACTATAGAGAAAATGAATTAAGTATGGGCCAGGGAGTAGCAAGAGAAAATGAAGGCAGGGACTTCTCAGGAAAGGAGCACCCAAACCTATGGAGAAATTAGAGTAGGGAAATTGATTACATAGAAACTTTGTGATCAATTTGTCTATGTATGAATTTGTGTCTATGTGGGAATCTGCCCATATCTTTACATGTATATCTCTGGGTATTCATAATATGGAGCATCTAAAATAGTAAATATAAAAATGATATCCCTGTATTCCCGTCTCATTCATACACACACACACACACACACACACACACACACACACACACACATTTGTACCTTCTTTAGAAATGCTTCAGAATCAGGAGCAAAAAAAGAAAAAGGTCTAACTGTCATGTAAACTCATTTGAAATGTCATGTCTCATTAAAACCCAATAAGTAGAATGTCTGTTTTTCCCTTTGGTTGAGCCATCAAATTTGTCAAAATTTTATGATAATTCATTCCTTCACTTCTCAGACATTTACATGACAAGCAATCCTTATGAGAAAAAAATTAGAATCCCTGTAACCCTATTCTTCATGTTAAACTGCCTCCAGAGAGGTTTTTAAAATATCTATTTCAGTTAGGAGTACCGTACAAACTTTTTCACTGCCACTTATGATGGAACATGACAATAAATTACCTATATCCCATTCTTGACCTCTTGACTTCTGAACTTTAATTGTCCATGCCTAACTTTGCTTTCTTAAGCCAGTAGCAACAGTGTCATTCTGCTCCTTCGCCAAAGGATCCATAGACTTACAGTATTACTCCAGAATTGTTAAGTTCTCCCTCTAGCGTTTGCTGCTTATCACATTGTGCCCCAGGAGAGGGAGGAAGGGAGAGAGAGGGGGGAGGAAGAGGAGGAGGAGGAGGAAAAGAGAGATGTTCTTTCATCACTATGGTTTATAGGTAGAGCATGGCATAAGTGCTACAATGGTATAATTATAACTTTATATAAATGGAAATACTTGTAAAACAATAAATAGTAAATAATAATGAATTATTTCAATTATTGTAAATATGTCAAGTTTCATATATATGGGAACTAAGAGACACCCAGCATAGCTGCATCCATTCATTAGAGAAATGGAAGATAGCATGTTTTTTGAGTGTATGTTTAAGCATGCATGGAATAAGTTTGCCTATAACTGAGTAATTATTCTTTTCATTTGTGTTTTGAGAAGCAAACCAAATATGTGAATTATTTAAAGAATTATTGCAGTTCAAGCTTTGTCTCAGTCTTTCTACATTTTCTTCTTGATCCATGGCAGCACTCATTCATCAATTTAGTGCCCACAAGTTAAGTTGAAACTGAATCCACATAATTCCTCAAATAATATGCCTGAAGGATTACAAAAACTCAAATCCAATGTATGAAGAGAGCAGCAGTTTGAATGAAGTTGATCTTAGAAAAATTTTGAGTGAATATCATTATGTAACTAATATAATGTTGATTCATGTGAAAAATATAATACTTTAAACTTAATTTTTGTTGGAAAGAATCAAAAACAAAATATATACATAGAAGCATACATTTATAAAGTAGGATTAAAATGGCCAAAATATCAATGAAAATAGAGTTGGTTATGGACCTCTGGTTTTGGGATTTTTAGCATCAAATGTCATGCCTAATTTTGGCAAAATTGTCTCATAACAGTTTTGACTTAAAGCTGGTCTGATTAGATGCTTGAGATAGAACTGCAAATGCTCTCCAACCCCCAACAGAAAGTCAAAATATATACACACACAGTTTCTTCTGTCTCTCCTTGAAAAATGCAACAATAATAAATTTGATAACTAGCCATTAACTGTCATTTTATAACATCATAATCAGATGGAGGTGACTTTCATGCTTTGTTCAGTAGTAGGGCATGCTATATTTGTTCACAATCCTAATATGAATCTGTTAGGTGATGTGGCAGCCAAAAGAAATGCAATTTTACATTGCCCCAATAGAAGTATAGCTATCAAATCACAGGAAGTAATCATTACACTACATTCTGTGTTAGTCAGCCCTATTTTAAGTACCATGATCAATTCTGGCATCACATTTAACAAAAAAACATGAAAGGGTAGGGGGTGGAAAAGGGCATGGAGGATGACAGAAAACAGGAAAAAAATCTTAACAGTTAAATATCTTTAGCAGTGAGAAGACTGGAAGGGAGATAAAATCACACATTTCAAGTACATGAAGGGGTGTTACACAGAAGAAGATCAAGACCTCTTCTTTACTGTCTGAGAGTGCAGGATAAGAAATAATGAAGTTAACTTACAGGAAGATTTTGGTTTGAGTGACAGTGGAACCAATGATACAACCAATTCACTGAAGTTCCCCTTCAGTGAATATGTACAAGCAAAAACTGGACAGCTACCTATAAAGCATGTTTTCAATTGGCTTCCAACAATGAGAGGGTCAGTTGAGTTTTAGGCCTAAATGGTCCTGTCTTAACTTTGAATAAGTCTATGGAAAAGTATTAATAGTGGAATAAATTATAAACACCACTTATGTCCAATATAATGTGTATGTATTTAAAACACACATTCAACAGAAAAAAAGATACAGCTGTATTTTAAAGACCTTTCAGGAAAAATAAATGACAACATAATACTTTCTGAATTACTAAGAAACAAGTACATTTATAATTTGATGGTTGACTATGATGTTTCTTCCCAGAATATCTTGCCAAAAGGGATTCAAAATGAAAACAATGTGAACATATGTTTGGAAAAATAAATTCTAAAGGTCTTTAACCATAGTACATCCCAATGACGTATATAGTATGAAAGCTGCAAAGTCTATCCATTTTTACTTTTTATCAGAAAAGTTGGCTAATTGTTCCTGCAATATGTGGCCTTTTTGTTTTTGGCAATTGTAATGTTTCATTTTGGATGTGATATGATTGTTCAGGTAATTTGGCAACAATCTTGTAGCTTTAAATACAGCTATTAAGATATACTCTCATCATATCCAGGGAACATCTGGAAGTTTAAGAGAGAACTTGCTGGGGCGGGAAGGGGAATGGAATAATATGAGTGATATTTGAATAAATCCTGCACCACTAGTACATGTGGTGCTTCTATGTACTATACCAGCATTTCATACAAAAAAATTTCAGTGTATACTTAATATCTGAACCTGTTTGAAGTCTGGGCCTTGGCATGTTTTGTAAGTCCATAAAATCATAAAATCAATTATATTCATTATGTGTTTATTTGCAGCATTTTGTTCTGTGCTCAATAAAAATTTCAAAGCAAGAAATTAAGTGGTATATATGGTAATCCTACCATGACTGAGCTCCAAAAATCTGGACAACTACTATACACGGCAATGAGTTAAACAGTTGGTAGCTTTTTTCTATTATTTATATTTGTCTGGATTTTTATGGCCCTGATATGAACTATCAGGACTATAATTGTAATATATATGAATAGGGCTACTATATACATTACATCCATGCCCTGGGTGGCTAACTCAAGTGGTCTTCTTCAGATCATAAAATATGTGGTCTATCACATATCAATTGTAGGCATTAGCCATTCATAGAAAAAATACCACAACTGAATGCAAATTATTATATAATAAATTGAATAATAATCAGGCATTTATTTCAGGAAACATTTATTTTCTTTCCCTGTCTATTTATATTTGAGAAGCTGATGTTATGAATAATTAAAACTGTATACACCACATCTAGCAAGAAATACAACATATCCTTGCGAAAATATGATTGCTGCTTTGCTGACTGGATATTTAAAAATGGATCTGTGACTATTGACATTTTTGAACCATGACTTTTTGTATTAAATATCATTTTGAGATTAGTGTATATTAATTTGAACGTCTGTTCAATTTTGTCAGTTTATATAAACTAAATATCAAATCTGACCAGATTAAATATATTTAGTATTTAGATTAAAATGCTAAATACAATTCAATATTAAAATAAAACAAACAAATGCATAAATAAATAAAAGCTTAACAATTGATTTGGAGGTAGTCCTGGGCATAAAGATATCCCTTAAAATATGAAGGCAATATTATAATTAACTGTTTAGATCAGTGGTAGTCAACCTGGTCCCTACTGCTCACTAGTCGGCATTCCAGCTTTCATGGTGGTCGGTAGGGGTTTTGTACGATACTGAAACACTTTCCCTTTTTTTAATTTAATTGACTTTATAAAAAATTTCATAGCATTATTTAAAAACATTTTCATTAGGTTTTCATAAAATTCCCTGTGACAATTTAAATTTCTGAAAGTATACTATTTGTATCACCCACACATAAATTTAGTTCACGTTACGTAAGTGAACCTAAATGGTGCTATAGTGCGACCGCAAACAAAACAGCCTCATCCAAGAATAGCTCGCGCATCTCTCTCCACACCACCCAGCTGTAAGAGACAAGCAGAGCTGGTAGCCGGCGCCCCCTCAAACCCAATCCACAATGCGCAAGAGGCATGCGCATACACAGCGCGTTACTGTGGAACCAGTGGGCGGTTAGTAAATTTTACTACTAACAGAAATACAAAAGTGGGCGGTAGGTATAAAAAGGTTGACTACCCCTGATTTAGATTATTCACTAACCTTCACTAATATAAGATGCTTGACATGCATTTGTAAGAACCTCTGAAAGGGATATTAGAATATGAATTCTTTTTCATTCAGAGACTGGGGAATGACACAGTATCTGTATAACACCCCAACGAAGCTGTCGAACTGTTGTCCCATTGCCTGGAGGCCGTACGGGTCTGGATGGGAAGAAACAGACTCAGACTCAATCCATCCAAGACGAAGTGGCTGTGGATGCCAGCACCCCGGTACAGTCAGCTGCAACCGCAGCTGTCTGTTGGGGGCGAGTCACTGGCCCCAACAGAGAGGGTACGCAACTTGGGCATTCTCCTGGATGGACGGCTGTCATTTGAAGAGCATCTGGCGGCCGTCTCCAGGAGAGCCTTTTACCAGGTTCGCCTGGTTCGCCAGTTGCGCCCCTTTCTGGACCGGGATGCCTTATGCACAGTTACTCATGCTCTTGTCACTTCTCGTCTGGATTATTGCAATGCTCTCTACATGGGGCTACCCCTGAAGTGCACTCGGAGACTCCAGTTAGTCCAGAATGCAGCTGCGCAGGTGATTGAGGGAGCTCCACGTTGCTCCCGGGTAACACCACTCCTGCGCAGTCTGCACTGGCTACCTGTGGTCTTTCGGGTGCGCTTCAAGGTTTTGGTTACCACCTTTAAAGCGCTCCATGGCTTAGGGCCTGGGTACTTACGGGACCGCCTGCTGTTACCTTATGCCTCCCACCGACCCATACGCTCTCACAGAGAAGGTCTTCTCAGGGTGCCATCCGCCAAGCAATGCCGGCTGGCGGCCCCCAGGGGAAGGGCCTTCTCTGTTGGAGCACCTACCCTCTGGAACGAACTTCCCCCCGGTTTGCGCCAATTATCTGACCTTCGGACCTTTCACCGGGAATTAAAAACTTATTTATTTATCCAAGCGGGACTGGCTTGATTTTTAAATTTCCAAATTTTAATTTTTTGTAATTTTATATGGGGTATTTTAGGTTGGGTCAATTGACGGTTTTAATTTGGCCATTATTGAATATGTATTTTAAATTGATATTTTAATTCTGTATATTTAAATTGTTTTAACTTTGGCTGTACACCGCCCTGAGTCCTTCGGGAGAAGGGCGGTATAAAAATTTAAATAAATAAATAAATAAATAAATAAGCTTCAGTAGCTTGTGATCTAGATTTACTTAAGCACCAGTTATTTACTAATTCACTTTCTGAAAACCTAAATACAAATTTCGAAATGATTAATTATTTCATGCATTTTTATTTTATCTTTCCTATAGAAGCCATAGAAGTATTTCTCAGAGTTAAAAAATTATATTTAGAAAATAACAACAAAAAATTATTTTGACACAAAACCTGCACATGGATCTAGCCAGTTGCTATAGGAGTGACATCAAGGGACATGTCTAATTGTGGATGATGTATCAATGCAGAATTATGTAATCATCAGGTCAGTTTCAATTACCAGTCATGTACCTAACTTCTACTTATTTTTTTGTCACTCTGCCTGCCTGGTTGTCCTTTTTATATTGAGCACTGTAACACTTCATTTGAAAGGACTTAAAAAAATTCACCTGGTGCAAAACACAGTGCCCTATTTTTGACAGATATAAACTGTTGCCTTTCACTTATCTTACAGTATTTGTACTTTCTAGAATTACTTCTAAGTACTTATTATGCTTCCTCACGTGTTTCCTCTGAAACGTAAAGTCTTACAAAAAATTCAGTTCCACATTCCACTTTATGTAAAAACAAATCCAGTGTTCTGAAATATTATATAGTTTATCAGACTTTCTTACTGATGTCCTTACAAATTAAACATAATATGTTTGCCCCTTAAAGAGCTTTCACTGATCTTTCAATTGATTTTTTGATATACTTGATTTATTTCATTTTGGGTTTTTTAATGTTGTTTTCCTGTCGTTATTTAATAATATATCATAAATAGCAACATACAAGCATGAATTATATGTATATTGATATGCGTTATAATGTATATTACATTAGTGTGTGACTATCTGGTATATATACACATAAATGTATTTGATATGTGTACATGTGTGTTTATGTCTGTATCTGTGCAGTGTCTTTCCACATTCCACAAATCCTGTTACAGGAGAAGGTACAATATTTTACTCTGTTAACAGATAATCAAATATACAGTAAAGTCATATGCTTAAACCAGATTCATTAACCTTTTGTAGATAGGTAATCTGTAGAATCAGACTGTAATATGATCTGCCACACGATATTCATTCCTGCAATCTCATACAACATTAGTACCAATTCTTTTAACATAAAACAACTTTTAATACCGAAATTATATAGATACTCAACTATGTGTAAACCATGTTGAAGTCAAAAGGGCTTGCTGTGTGGTAATTACAGTTATTTTTCCTTTAAAACTGACCCTTATTTTAAAACAATTTAAGAAGTAATTACCAGAAATGATAGCTACACCAATATTTGGCTCTATAAAATCTGTCGATCTGGAAATTGTATCGAAGAATCCCAATAACTGACTTAATATAAAATAGCATATATTAAATGTATATTTATATGCAAGATTATTTACTCATTTCTAAATAATAATAATAATAATAATAATAATAATAATAATAATAATAATAATAATAATAATAATAATAATAATTTGCAGCCATAAGTGAAAGCAGCATCCATTTTGGTGTCATATTGCTCCTTTGCAGGGACAAAACTTTCTACTGTTTTGAGGAAAGTGTTCCTACAAATTGACTAAATAACTTACTGGACATTTTATATTGACTGCTAGTTCAGACAACATGTCTCCCAGTTAGAATTATATTCCTGTGCCAGTGGGCGAGTTGCACAGTTGCTGCACGGGCCCTCCCACTCCCTCAACAGAGGGTTTTGTCAATTTACAAAAAATCACCTTGAAACTGATACTGGGGATTATATTGTACTTTCAAAAGGAAATAAGATAGGAAGTGTGGCGAATGTCTGTGCCTGCATGCAGGCGTGACAACTCTGGGAAAAAAAGTAAACTAGATTTTCAAAGGAGACAGCAGAGATAATTCAGCGCTGTGCACAGGAACCTGACCTATAAGTCTGTTGCCTGCTTCTCTACATGCATTGTGCTTGATGGGTTGACTTGCTACCTTTTTCACTCCATAAATGAAATATAGTGCCCTGTGATTCATTTGGACATGTACAACTGAAATCATTTGTAACAGAAATAATCCAGTAACAGTGTGTAACTGAAATAATTTAAAGTGAGGGGAACGGGGGGAAAGAGAACTTGCAGTGAAATTATATTTTCAGTACAATAATATTTTAAAAACAAATACGAAAAGCTGAGCTTGAATCCTGTTTATAGAAGGAGGCTTCTATTTTATGTTCAGAGTAAGCATTAATGTGATCTTTATTTTTAAATTATATTTAAAATGATCCTCTGCCTGATAATGGAATTGCTGTGCAAATATTGCAAATTACATAAAATTAGATCTATTATACGGACTGTATGCTTCTGGACTAATCTACACAGGATTTAGTATACATGTAAATCAGAGCAGATTCTGCCCTCTGGTGCCCTAAGGGCTGCTCTGCTAGAGTAGCACCCAGGAATTCACCCATATAAAAAAATAAAGGATAATGCCAAGAATAGTAGAAACTATGAGTACCATTTACGGATAATATTTTCTGCACAAGCCTTATCAGAGCACAAAAGTACAGCTTTCTCCTTTTCTTTAATGAAACTCTTAGGGGTGTCACACTAATAGATCTAATTATACAAATGTAAAAAGTGTTGCTCTCTCTCTCTCTCTGTGTGTGTGTGTATATGTTAGCTTCCCATGAAAGCTTTTTTGCATGCATTTTGGGAAATATAGCTTGTGTATGACCAATACAAGTGAGTAAACTATATCTATTAGCAATAATTTAGCAGGCACTGTCAAATGTCCAAGGAAAAGTTTGTTGCATAAAACCAAACAGGTTGGCATGGAGAAGAGTAAAACTCCAAATTAGTTTTTAATTGCCCCATCTTCTGATTTTTATTCCAGTATGACTAATCAAAATAACTATAGTCTCTCAAATCTTATTTTAGACAGCATGGAAAATGCTTTATTGTACCACTAAATTATCTTTTCTCACATTTTTAATAATGTACATGCTACGGGGTAATGCATAAAATGTATAGTAAGCAAGTACTGGTGAATGATCCTCTTTAAACAGCATTTGAAACTTTGGAAAGAAAAAGAAAGAAAAAATAGTGAAATTGTTAAGTGGAGATTTTCTACTTCCCCTTTTCCAGCAATAAAGCCTCTGTTCATTTAAAATGAAGGCTGTGAAAGAAATAAGCGCCACTGCATAGATTTTTTTCTAATGATATCAGGTTAAAAAAAAAAACCAGTTAGGATATAAATGACATTTTTGTGTTGCATTACACAACTTTCCACTCATGATTGCTAAACCATCTTCAGGTTCTGTTTAAAATCTTCCCCTATCTTATCAGGGATTGTCTTTCCTTCTTCTGCTTCACTCTTCAAGAAAAATAAAATAATACAGCCCTAGAAACAATCCTGAAATGTTTCTTCTCCATCCCTTCCCCCATCCACTTCTTTTTCCCACTTCTACTCATATCAGTTGAGCCCATCTTTGCCTTAAAAAAAGTGTCTAAGACACAAGGTCAGTGACAGCCAATTATAAAATGACAGTAGCATTACAAGCAAAACTACATGCAAAAGCAGATATTCCAGCCTTTTTATATCTACAATTTATTACTTTGAAGTGTGCGTGTGTGGGAGGAAGGGGGTCAGCTAGAATTTTTCCTTTAAATTAATCTGTTCAGGTTACAAAGCGCTTTGGATAAACAACAACACATATCCATAATCATTTTTGTCTCGTGACAGCCTAAAGCAGCAATATGTTAAACTTAACTGCTTTTCTTCATGTCAAGGAGAGTTAGAGTCTATAACAAGTCTCCATTTCACCAGATGCAGGAGCCAGAACAAAAGGACTTAATGAAATGATCTGTTTATAAAACGGTAAGTGCAGGTCTGCATTAAATCCTTTTTAAATGTGGGTTTCAGAACACTCTCTTATAGCCTTTCTGATATCTTTCTAAATGAACTGGGTTTTAATGGGTTTTTTTTAAATTGAAAAATTATTTTTAACATCTTTCGTTGTCATGTCCCAGAACTCGTACTCCCACCAACTTTCATATAGCATTTCTAAATAGTCAGGAAAAGATAAATCAAAGGCTGAACTGTAACCTTACACTTATATACTTGTTAAATGACTTTTTTACAGTCTGTTATTGCTAGAAATTGGATTGCTTTTAAACTAATGTTGTCTGGCGGGCAAAAGTGAGTGAAACCGCAAAGCCTGGAGGAACACTAATTACTTGTTTTAATTAGCAGCAACTTTCACTAGAGTATAATCTCCCTACAGGCCACTTTTCAGTAGGTGTGGAAAAAATGATGTAGAAACAAACCAATAATCTCTTATTTGCCCCTAAATGAGAGCTATGCTTTTTTTTTTCTTTCTAGTGTAGACATATAATTTTGTACAAGCTGCCAGACCCTTAGGGAACAAGGCCTACAATGTCGGCTGTTCAATTCAAAGATCTTTAGCAATCAATTGCACAACAGAGCTCTTTTTTTTTATGCTGCTACATCATAAAAGTGCTCCTTTTGTTACATTTCCATCCTTTATAGGATCTTAATCCTTTTCTTTTCAGGCCCGTTTACAGAAAAATTCCACAGGGATATCCTATTTGCCACAAGCACTAAAATGATCCACTCAGAAGGCAGTGTGTGAAGATTTTGAGTTTCCTTCCCACCCTCCTGCCACCCTCTAGAAGACATTAAATTGCACTGTTCATTCCCTTCACCATAGAAGAACTGCCTTGGTGATGACAGGCAAAGAAAAATTCCATTACATTGTCTTATGATGCCATGCTAGTGCCAAGCAGCTCTTGCCTCTCCCTGGTTACAAGTTCAGCTATGGCATTCAGCTAGTCATAACCTTCGAAATAGAAATGCTGCAGAAATTCAGAGTTGCAGCAGGAATGCCTTTTATTTTATGAAAATTCTTGCTAAAGAAAATCTGCATTTTTGCCATTGTGGACTACATTAATTTATCTCACAATGGCAAAAATGCAGATTTTCTTTCGTGAAAATGTATGGTCTTATAGTACCATTATTAACCCAATATACCATTAACTGTTACTAACCCAATATATATTGGATTTTGATGTTATTGATGTCAACTAAATTTCAAATTAGAATAGAGTTGGAAGATACCCTTTTACCTCTTAACTTATATATGTATTAAAATACAAACAATAACATTATGTTATTATTAAAGCACATTACTATTATTGTAAAGCCATAACTTTTTTAACAATGGTTCTAAAAATAAATGAACTTTCTATGTATAGAATAGAATACAATAGAATTTTTTTATTGGCCAAGTGTGATTGGACACACAAGGAATTTGTCTTGGTGCATATGCTCTCAGTGTATATAAAAGAAAAGATACCTTCATCAAGGTACAACACTTACAACACTTAATGATGGTCATAGGGTACAAATTTAACACTTAATGATATAACACTTAATGATAATCATAGGGTACAAATAAGCAATCAAGAAACAATCAATATCAATATAAATCATAAGGATTACCAGCAACAAAGTTACAGTCATACAGTCATAAGTAGAAGGAGATGGGTGATGGGAACGATGAGAAGATTAATAGTGCAGATTTAGTAAATAGTTTGACAGTGTTGAGGGAATCATTTGTTTAGCAGAGTGATGGTGTTCGGGAAAAAACATGCAGTTCACAGCAATTTTTAAAAAGTATATCTGATATAAAATATATTCTATTTTTCTGAAAATAGAAAAAAACCCATAACAACATTTAACATCCCCTTTGTTACCTCCTTTTATTTTACTAATAATGTAAAACATTTTTTAGTGTAGATCCATTTCTGAGCAATGTTCAAAGGATTAGACTGCATCAGGATTCATTGGTAACTTCTGGGGAAATAATATGCAGTCAAGGATTTTGTTTTTCTCAAAGTTTCATATGTAAGACAATCCTGTTTATATTTGCTCAGAAACAAATCCCATTGCCTGTCCAGTTTGTATATCCAGAATGGGAACTTAAGCCTAGAAATTTTCAGTATCCTAGTTAACTGCATATATAGAAAGTTCAGTTATTTTTAGAACCATCTTTAAAACAGTTATGATTTTAGTAGTAATGCACTTTAATAATTATACAATGTTATTGTTTGTGTTTTAATATATATATATAGTTTTTATTTATTTTACTTTGTTATTTTAATAACCATAATTATATTCTTAAAAACCTTTGTGTGAAAAATTTCAGGAACAGCTATATTTCCCTTGATTTGTTATCTCAAAGCACTTTTTTGGAGTTTGGCAGTGTATTGTAATGCACTCTTTGTACTATATTGTAAACATGAAGCGAAAATGCTATTTCTGTGCAAAACAAGAACAACTGAAGAAGACATTTTAGAGCTTTGAGACGACAAAATATAAAGAAAGCTTTTTCCCCCTAGTTGCTGTGTGCTGTTGCTAAACAATATTATTTTTCTCAAAACCCAAAGTTTGCAAATAGTGATAAGTCCTTTAAAAAAAAAGTGATCCAGACTGAAGAAATTAAAATGCTTGGTGGCTCATATAATGTGGTTAATGTTTCAATTGAATTGAAGCTGAAAGGCAAAGTTATAGTTCCTAATATGTTTGAAGAAGATTTATGTAAAGCTGGACATTATGCCTTTTAAAAGAGTTTTCATTTTGATGTGGCCTTGCTAGCGATCTCTGCTGCCTTCCCCTCCCATCTTCCTCACCTTCTGTTCTGGCTCCAGCTAGCTGCCTGCCTGGAGGAGTGAAGCAAGACAGCAGAGGTTTGAATGGAAAAAGTAAACATTTACAACAAAGGATATAATTGAAAAGGGTTTTGTGAACAAGGGGCAGTGTCAGTAGAAAGAATGGTGGGGGGCGGAGCTCCATGGAGCTCTTTTGTTTCAGCTCACAGTGGTGCAGCCAATAATATTGCATTGTGAACTACCATCAAAGAAACAAGCTAATAGCCACCCCCTGACAAGACATCTAAACTACATATGACTTAAATGTTTATAGTTAATATGCTTTCTTATTATGAAATAAACCCAGTCTCATCAGATCTCTTTTTTTCTTTCATGCTCACTAAAAAAAATATACAGTCTTCCTGATTTTCTTTTTATAAACCTTATTGATAGCCATCATATAGCTTATGACTACCAGTGCTTTACTATTTGGGAATAGCAACTCTTATCCATTGAAGTTTCTTATGAAAAACAGTTGCCATTAGTATATAGCATTTCTTTTTCTCATTGGAACAAATCAAATGCTGATGGTATGTTTACATGAGTAATCTTAGCCATGAATAAAAGTCTTATTGCCACAGAAAAATAAATTTATTCATCACTTCTGTACTGAAATGCAACCATATTAATTGCATAAATGATGGTTTTAAGATAGAAAGGTACTTTTCCCCTTGTTCTTGAGGCAGAAAATTGTTTTAACTACTCAAAATCACATTTGTAGAAATAGCATTCTACCAATAAAAAAGAATTCAAAAGTACTTGTTTATGACTAATGGAACTAGTATATTTCTTCAAATGTGTTGATTTATAGTACAATTCTCAAGGTGGATCAGGTCCAAACCAATTAAGAGAGATCATGGCTATTTTTAGTTTGCTATATAGTGAATTACATTAAGATTCATATTTAAAAGAAGTCCATGAAAGAGAATCCTTTCAGAAATACTTAGTCTACAATTTGTTTGTGGGAGAGCAAGAAAGAGAGAGAAAGAGGGGAGAGACAGAGAGAAAGAGGGGATGGAGAGAGAGAGAAGGAGGGGAGAAGGAGGGAGAAAGAGATTTGCAGAAGTGGCCAAAACTCAAAGACAATACTCTAATAGTTTGTGAGTTTTCAGTATAGATGTCTAGAGGTCAAGGTACTCTAGTGAACTGTAGAAGAGATTTGTTCACAATTTTCAGCAAGTGCTGACTCTGGTTGGCTTATTTCTTGCTACCATAAATGAACTAGTTATTATCATTAATATTTCATGGGGAGGAGCCATAGCTCAAGGGTGCAAGACATGCTTTGCATGCAGAAGGCTCCACATTTAATGTCAGGCATTTCTAGTTAAAAGATAGAAGATGACCATAGAAAAATCCTCTCTTGGAGGGATGATGTCAGGCAACAGCAGATAATATTATGTGAATCAATGAGGATAAAGTGGTTTCACTCCCTAAGTAGTCTGAATTGTATCTCCTTTAGTGGATTCTTCTGCCGGTTTTATAAACCTAAATATAGGTAGCCCATATGAATCCAAAGAGTTAAACTGGCATTATATATTCAGTCAGAATTTATATTGGTAGAATAGCAATGGCAAATCCTAGTATGCCAGCAACATTATCATTAACATCATGTTGCTGTTGATGGAGAGAGGATGTTACAACTCATGCACCTTATAGCACATAGACATTTTGTTCAGGAGGAGCCCAATTTTTTCTGTACGTATTTTCCATCGAATTTGTTTTACTCCTGAGTTACAGTTAATAAATTATCATAGCAGGATGGACTCATCCAGTTTACTTTTATTAATGAATTCCATTGTAGTTTCATTTTTAAACTACATATGTCTCTGGACATTATCTCAGCACAATTTCCACAATTCCTCACTTTTATCATGTAGACTATTTTGAGGGGTGTTGGAGATCAACAAAAACATTTCTTCTTGCATTTTGATGTGGCTTTAGTCTCTTAAAAAAATGTGAAGCCTATATCTTATTCCACCTTACTTTATGGCAATGTTATCAGACTATGTTTTAAGATTTTAGTTGCAATGTTATGTCTCTGGAAGAGATGGGTATAATAATGAATTCTGTTAATATGTTGACTGAAATCTCTGGTACATCACCTTTGTTTTATAACAATTGTGTTTATTGAAGATTCACTATACAGAACCAGAAAAGAAACCACCTCTCAAATGTTACTAAATTTAAGTATTAAAGAAACATTAAACAATATTAACTCTGCACTGACTTAAACATTAAATGAATTCAGCTTCTTATACACGACTGAAGATGGGATTCATATGGAGCCCAAGTAAGGACAAATAGAATTCTTCTCATCAGCTGCTGCCCATTTCCATCTAAAGTCAACTAAGAAACTTAAAAGCATTTGAGAGAGGTATGACATTGCACATTCAAGTAAATAAATACCACAATGCATCTTTTAATCTTCTAAAAGATAAACCACTGCTAGCTAACTAACAACCATCTGCTAGCTGCAAGTTTCTAACACCTCCTGACCTATGACATTTATGACAAATTACATATCGAAGTGCAAGAGACGGCTTGTTAAAATGAAGCCCAAGGCCCACAAGTTCATGATCATTCTTGGCTTTAAAAGCATGGGTTAAACATGAACAAGAAACAGTTTGGACAGGAAACAGACATGGCAATGGCTAAAAGGAAATGAAATCCTAATCCTCTAACCCTTTGACTTTTTGCAGCTTGCTGTGTGCAGCAATGTGCTTTCGACCATTAAACTACCTTAACCTTCTGAAGAGCCAAATCAGTTCAAATTGCCTGCAAATTTGCACATTACCACACAAGACTTGGTCAATTCCCATTTGAAAATTGCACTGGGGATGAGCATTTAATGTAATAATTTTAACAAACAAAATACATTTCTTGTTGCCCTTATCTGTGCACACAGCTAAAAGGACATTGCATACAAGCAACATGAAGCAAAAGTTTTCAGAGTCATAAAAACAATGAGGAAAATACACTCAGCTGAAATGCACTGGGGTTATAACATGTCAGAGCTTATTGTAACTCCACTTCTTTCTAAACCGCCCGATACATTGTAAAATGGATTTAAACGTATTTCCCTCCTGTTAAGTCTTCAGAAAGCTTATTATCACATTTACAACTGCTTTTGGATTTGGTGAGACCTTAACATAGGTTCTGTTTGTTGAAATATTATCAATATCAGTGGGTAGTCCCATCAACCTCTATGCCTTTTTGCTGAACATAGGATATACTGAATTTTGGAATTACCCAAGGATGCCACCTTTGAATACCAAACATAATCACTTTGCCTTTGAACAGGGTATTTTTTTTCAGAAAGAGAAAATCTCTAAGTTAAGCAGAAAAATAAGCAGTACAACTTCAGATTTTGTTTTGGAAATTTCTTGGAAGGGAGACTATACAGGTAATCCTAGACTCATGACCACTTGATCGTAAGTTTTCAAAGTTACAATGGACCTCCCAGACCCACTTACAACCCAGTTTTGGAATTACAACAGCTGCACAAACATACATAACACCCCACAGTCACATGGTTGCCTTTTGGGACCCCGGCAACTGGCTCACCTTTATGGCTGTTTCCATTATCTTGTGATCACATGATTGCAATTTGTACCATTTTCACCATTTGCTGGCATTCACTTCTGGTTACAGGCAAAAAAACGCCGATTGGGAAAAATGAATTAACTTAATGACCATGGTGTTTCCTTAACAGCCACAGCGGTCACTTAATGACCATTGTAAAAAATGTTATAACTTTGAATCCAGTCATGTGATGCCTTGATTTATGATTGTAATGACTTATGACTGTAATTCCACACGATGGTTGTAAGTTCAGGACTACCTGTAAACTGGTATGTATTGAGATCACGTAGTTATCAAATGTTATACTAATGGACACGGTAGGCAAGGAGTTCAGCCATGCCCTTGTGAATGGTATAATTCTGAATATTTTTGTAATTTGCACAACCCAGGTGTCTGCACATGTTGATAAAAATAATGTACATCTGTGCCCAATGAGTAAGGGACAGATGGCACCTGTTATCAGTGAAGGGTAATTCATATGCAGGCTCACCATCTCAGTAAGAAATATGCAGCTGGCTAACAATGGGAGAGATTGTTATTCTTGGTTTTCCTATTAATATGAGGCTACCAATTCTATTTTTCAAATCTGCAAGGATATTACAGTGCATCACATAACATTACTGGAAGAACTTACAAAATGAATATATTAAGAACCAGTATATATGATATAGAAAAGTATAAATCAGACACATTTACTTAGGAAACGTGAATGCAAAGGTGTGCATATCTAAAGAAATGTACACAATGGCCATATGAATTTGGATTCAAACTACAAATCCCTAGGTATTTTCCTTTCCGTTTAAAGAATGGAAGGTCTTTTGAAAATTAAAAGCCACCCCAATAATTCTCTAGAATATTTTTATTTAATTATTAAATGGATTTATATGACCATTTACTCACACATGGTATCTTACTTTGTTCTACTATCACTGGAAGCATTCCCTTATTTAAAAAATAATATAACTTCTGGGATACCAGCACATGGATGACTTCTAAGGGTGCTTTTTCTCAATACATTTTCTCAGCACTGTAAATATTTCTTTCAAGATTTTAAAAGTCTGAATAGAATTGAGATGAAGTAGTGGTAATAATTTAGCTTATATAAGTTTAAAGACCAAGGTTTATTTTTCATATCCCATAGCATTTTAATTCATTGATGTGTAGTGCTTTGGAACTCAAATTCTCTAAATTGCCTGTAATGATGTTATGGAAATGTACTACAGGAGTAATGTCATTTCAAAACAATTATCCTTCATATAGTATGTTAAAGTTGATTTAAGAAAGTGGCACTATAATCTTTCATGCTACTTAAAATGTATTTATCATTTTTCACTTGCCATTTCTTTTCCTTTTTAAAACTTCTTCATAATTATTTGAAAAGAAAAGTAATGGACCAAAACACACATGCTATTGCTTTCTCAAAAGTTTGCATTCAGCAACATATTCTATAAAGCAACATAATAGTTCTTTCTTTAATTTTATAGTTGCAGTTATAGTTAAATTGTTAGCGGTGGGCATATTTAAACTTACGGGACCGCCTGCTGCTACCGAATACCTCTCACCGACCCGTGCGCTCTCACAGAGAGGGACTCCTCAGGGTGCCGTCGGCGCGACAGTGTCGTCTGGCGATGCCCAGGGGAAGGGCCTTCTCTATGGGGGCTCCCGCCCTCTGGAACGAACTCCCCCCAGGACTTCGTCAACTTCCGGACCTCCGAACCTTTCGCCGCGAGCTTAAAACTCACTTATTCACCTGCGCTGGACTGGGTTAGTTTTTTAAGTTTATGGGTTTTTAATGGGTTTTATTTCTAAATTTTAATTCTGGCCAATTTAATAAGTTTTTTAATTGTATTTTAATTGTATTTATAGTGTATTATGTATTTTTACTTGGCTGTGAACCGCCCTGAGTCCTTCGGGAGAAGGGCGGTATACAAATTTAAATAATAAATAATAAATAAATAAATAAATAAATATTTTGTGATGGTTCACCAAAGCTTCATAGTTTCACCAGGTTCTGAAAACCATCAGCCTCACAATAGGAACAAACATTTGCAATGTTGGATAGTAGAAAATGCAGGATTAACATCAACAGGGAAAAAAAATGCAGAATCTGCCAAAAAGAGTTAACTGAGATTGTTTGTTTTTGTTTTGTTTTGTTTTTGCTCTGGTGCAATTTTTCAATTAAGGGTTTTGACTTGAGGAATTTTCAATGGACCACAATACACCAACATTTATTAATCATTAGTAAAACAATACAGGACAGCTTCAGCCTCTGAGTAAAAGTGAAAGTGTTTTCATGAAGAAAGCTTTGTTTTGTTTGGTGGGTTTTACCCGACCTCTTACTGTTGATATAACTAGCAGCAGTTCCTATTTGAAGCAGATTAAACAATGATCCTGCTTGACAATAGCTGTTTCTTTGGAGCATTTATAGGATTTGTCTCTAACTTAATATTTTTATTGAACATGTTTGTTATACACCTTACATAATCTTTAAATTATAGGAAGGCTGTTGCACGATACAGCCACTGGAGTAATGCCGGAGATTTATAGTTCTCTGCAGTTACATTTATAATTGACCTACAGTGCACCTGGTCTGCTATTTCCTTTTTCTGAGTTAGGGACAAGTGCAATTCTCTCTAAATAACCCTCCATTAATGGCTAGTTCACTCCCTTTTAATAAGCAAATGTATGTTTGTCACCTGTTTGATGAATGCACATTTACGACATTAATGGAAAATGACGCTTTCTATTTTTATACTTTCCAAACGATTTTATCTTAAAAATGTTAAACTAGCTGTGATTATGCAAAAATTCCCATTTCTTCTCCTTTTTAAATGTGCAGTTGTTTTGAATAATAACAGGGATGTATGCAATGGTTGTTTTATGCTGGCATAAAGAAATGAGATTTTGATTCCCTGTACTTTATTCCATGAAAACACCAACATTTATGATATGAGAAGGATAGAAGAGGGTAGTTTGAAGGATTGGTAAAAATCAAGAGGCTTGACTTATATAAGTGCAATTGTTTTCTATTATTAGATTCAGGTCATTAAATAAGAAAATTGTGAAATACAACGTTGTAATGGATCTCTGAATAAGTAATAGATTTTTTTTTTGCTCTTTCTATCTTGCAGTCTTCAAATCTGCTCCATACCGGATTCTCTGCAGCACATTTGCAGCAGATACAATTAAAAAATACAGATCCCTTGACCAGATAGATTTTAAATCTTTTTATGCAAGGAACCCTGAATTGCTGTGCTGCCTTGGTTATAGGCATGTACACAACATGCAACTAATTAACAAAACCCTTGTACAGGATGATGCAAAGGTAAATATTGAAAAAAGACAGGAAAGTAAATTTTGAAAATGTCATCAAGCCCTGTTCTTGCTTCTGTTTGGTTTTCATTAAGAAAATATACATTGTTTTTGACTTGGAAAAGTTATTAGTGGCATTCGATTGGGCAACAAGCTTAGCCTCCGTGGAGATGAAGCCTTTGTTTAAACATCAGTGATTTTTTTATGCCATTGTCTAATCTGTCAGATTAGATGAGCATGTGTATTTAGGGTGGAAAGATGTGCAGCTACACTTGCTGTGCAAAGCTGTGAATTCACAACTCTTCTGACTATTAAAATGTGTTGTTCTAGGAGCTCTTTCATTGTAAAGAAACTGTTGGTGGTTACATGTTTGAAGTGTTACAAGTGTCAACTCAGATTACAATCATAATCACTCCAAAATAATCTCTTATTTTGACCACTCAATATTAATATGCAAGAAATTAAAAGCTATGTACCTAATTGGTTGGGGGTAGATTGCAATGTTCAGTTCATCTAGGCTTTTCTTTGTTATATAAATAAAATAACAATAGGCACAAATCCATTGAAGAATTGAACATATATATTTTAATCTGATACAAATCATTTGTTTTACTACTCAAAGTTGCTTCAAGTAACTTTGCAACTTCTGCTATTTCAGAATAATATCAGTAAACTTACTTTATTAATGAAGAAAATTAGTTTACCACCTAAGACATATTCAAGCTACTGTATTAAGTCTAATGGATATAAAGAAATCTAATGATCTTCTTATACAGTAATCATCATTATCATCATCTTTTATATCCCAAGAACATACTTGATTTATTGATGGAAGCATTTCAAGAAACAGTACTGTTGAAATCAAAGAATTGGAAAAAGTTACAAAATACCAAGATTCATAAATTGATATCACAAAAATTTGGAAGAAATAGTACCAATGTCTGATCCAATACCAAAAGGACATCAAATTGCCTCAATTTATAACAAGTTATAATAGCCTAGTTACATACAACAGTTATAAATTGGACACATCATAGATAACCAGATGCTATCTTTACAATTCCCCAAATTTTCAAATCGTGAAGACAAAAAGCAACCAACATCAGCTGTGATATATGATTAATTAGACAAACAAAAGAAATCATATCTATCAGTTCAGGATTGTTTTAATGTGCTGAATGAAATAACATGCCTATTTATAACTGCATAGATAAGATCCACAATGATGTGCAGGAAAATAGAAGAAAACTAAGAATATTATCTATGAGTATAGCGATTCCATAAGAAAGCCTCATCTGGCAATCTTAATACATGAACAGATGTATGCAGTTATATTTGCCATGTGATAAGTAAAGCAATATTTTGGGTAGCAAATTTCAAATGATACCTTTAAAAGCCACTGCCAGGTGAGCATGCCACTACAGAAATAAACTGTCGAGGTTCCAGAAAAACCTCTTCTGCATAAAAAAAACTCAGAAGCCATTGTCTTTCAGAGTTCTTTACTAGCATGAGGAAACTGGCACACAATGAGTGAAATTCCAAAACTGAACTTCCGGATTCTTTTCCCAGTTACACAAACCCCAAGAGTCCCAACCTCCTGACCCCTTTGCTGGTCACATGGTCCCACGTTCTCCCAGTTCATTCGAATATCTTCTCGCCACTCTTCCTGCAGATGTGAACACCATCCGACCTTGACCGCTTGAAGAATGTTACCATACCCCTCAACCCCCCTTCTTCCCCTCAGGGGAAAAATGTGGCAGCATCTGGAACCCTAAAGTCTAGTATGGTTTCCAGGCCTGACATAAACACCATAATTGGTTTACAATATTTTCTGGGGTTCTCTTAAATTTACCCTTAAAGGTCAGGTAAATATCTACAATTTTTTAGGGCAGGAGTCCCCAACCTTTCGGACCTCAGGAACCACTAAATTCATAATTTTAAATCCCATGGGCCACTAATGACTAGCTGGGTGGGCGTGGCTTGGTGGTCATCTGACTGGGTGTCAATGTCACTCAAATCAAGGGGTGCCTCGCCAACCTCTACTCGATCCTCCCCTCCAAGCCACTCCTTGCCTCCCTGCCCAGGCTCCTGAGGGTCCCAACAGGAAGCAGTGCTGGAGCTAAGCAGTCACCACAAGAAAGAGTTGGCAAAACAGCTGGCTCCGTTCAAATTGAATCTGGCCGAGAAGGAGGCTCAGCAGAAGCACCTCACTGAGGACTAGGAGCACAGGCTTTCCAAGCAGAGGGAAGACCTGCGGGAGTGCAAGACCAGGTAACTCAGCAGGCTGAGATGGTCAGCCAGTTCCAGGCCATGATGCAGTCCCACTGGAACAAGGCCGTCCGGCTCTTCGTCACCAGTGGTGCTTCCCTCCAGCCTTCACCCAAAGCCCTCCACCAGGAGGCTGAAGCAGACCTGAAGCTGGAAATTCTGCCCCCCTCTGACCCACACAAAAGAACCAAAAGGGGGAGACTCTGCATTAACACAAGCGTTCATTGCACGTATCCGGCCCAGGGGCCATAGTTTGCGGATCCCTGATTTAGTGCAATATAAAAAATGCAAATAATTTTTCTGCGGACCACCAAAATTTTCTCATGGACCACCAGTGGTCCACAAACCACCAGTTGGTGACTACTGATTTAAGGGACATGAAGAAAGCAAGATAAAATTAATGTCTAATAGCTACCAAGATTCAAAAGCAAACATTTTCCAACATTACCAAATATTGTTCAGTTACTAGGATGTTTTCAAATCCGAATACTTTTCAAAGAGTTTAAAAACATTTTTAGAATTATAATTCTTGGCTTAAATGGTACCTAAGCAGCCAATTAAACATTTTATTCTTATTTAGTTCACCAAATTTGGTCTTTATCAACTTAAGAAAGGCAGATCACCTTTCCTTATGAGTAGACCATTTTATTTTAGGGAGATTTCATTAAAAAGTCAGTTGAAAGTGCACCTTTGGAATGTCAGTGTTCATTGTCAGTCCTTTGGTGATTTAAAGCAATAGCTGAGATACAGGAGGCAGCATTCAGTGTTCTGGAAGTTCGATCAATTTAAGTGTGACATCCTGTAAAATATGAAAAAAATACAGATAATGTGAAATGACATATTGCACAAAAAGAAGGGTAATGAAACAGGACCATAAAATGGAAAAGTGAGAAGAAAAGCTTTGACTGACCACTTCAAATCCCTGTTTAGCCAGTGGAACAGAACATTTTTTAAAGTGTAAAGCCAAGTCAGGAAAAGAGCCATTCAATCTTTGCTTCAGTTGATAGCATGAGTATATTATTATGGTTGAACAGGAGGCTGGGTTGTGTCAGAATCCATTTAATGAAAATGCTAATTTGAATGTTAGAAACTGCCCGCTAACCATACAAAAACAAAAACATAACCACTTTAACAGTGATTTCATAGCAAATAAGCTGATAAAGACATACATTTTTACCATCTAAAAACTGTCATTGGATCTTAAGACTTTCTTTGACTGTACAAAATAGGGAGTAGGGGATTAATTTCCACCACCATTCATTCAGAACATTTGCTTTAAATCCAGGTCTATTGATCATTCAAGTGGTGATATAGTATAACATAACATCTACATGAATATAATTCAAAGTATAGTCTCATGTCTGTTTATTTATTTTGGAAATAGTCTTATATAATGGGCTTACTGATATGCTCATGTTTAATTTGCTACTTTATGATATGTGGGCTGTAAGAGGGATGTTTTTTGGCTCAGACTTTGCTGTGCTGTGGGAGGCTGTTGTGTAAGCAATAAGTCAGAAACTTACATATGCCTATGCTACATGTAATTTATTTACTGCCAAAGTTGCACCTGAAAAGTGCAGGTGGGCAGAGACCAGAATGACAGGGCAGATGGACCAATCAAGTTTAATAAATGATGGACAATTGTTGTAAAAACAATATCCTATAAAGTATATAGAAAGAAGAATCAATCAAAACCTAAAGACATGTGATGATTGTGAAAAGTGACCAAGGGACCTTACCAAAGGACCTATAAAGTGATAAAAGGCCTGAACTTGATGGTGTCAGACTAGGCTAAACTTGCCATAACCAGAAAAACCTTGTCTAAAAATTTGTTTATTGCTTATCCACCAGGAAAGTAGATAAGAATGTAATTAAGGAAACAAACAAAAATCATGTGATCTAGACAAAGAAATTTGGGCCTAAACAAATGGAAACACCACCACCCCATCTCATCAACAGCTACTACATTTGGCAAGGACTTTGGGAATAAAAGGGATTTTGAAGTCTACCCACTCTTTAAATTGTCTTTGGATCCAGACTTGGCAGCTTCTGTATCTCTAATTAGTGCCTGGTGGCCTATTTCAGAAGGACATGGATAAGTGTGGAAGAGAGGATGTGAGAAAGAGCAAATGTACATTGTAACCTGTAAAGTTTTGTTATTACTTTAAATTCACTCGTTCTATTTCAAAGTATGTGTTGTGCTTCATTGTTTGATTGGAAGTGATTTGTGTATGTCCTTAATTATATCCTGGCTGTTCGCCAGGGCTATGTGTCTTGTCTACTCCAGCCATACCTATCTGGAAAACCCAGCTAGAAAGGGACCTTATAAAATCTGTGTGCAAGAGACTGTGAGTGTAGCCAACTTGAGTCAATTCTTCCAAGTATTTCCATCTTTCCTGAACAGGTTTTCTTGCTCAGTGTGCTGGAGATTTCAACAATCTCTTTGTATCTAAGGAAAATAGTGACAGATAAATGAGGGAAAGAGCCTTCACAAACTGTTCTATATCTGTTTCTCACTGTTCAATTGTTAGTTAAATGAATATGTTTCAGAAACAAAGGAATGTCCTCTCTCTCCCTCTTAGGTGACAGACTTCATCACAGTTTTCATCAAGATATAGACATTAACTTCATGTATTTCTAAATTTGCTTCAATTAAAATGAATGTTTTGTAGCATTCATTGATAGATGGACTAAACACATGTCCTGCATCTAAGATAAAATCCAAGATCTAAGATTGTTGTGAGCCACCCAGAGTTGCTTAAGATAGACAAATATATAAATCTTTAAAATACATAAATAACAATATTGTTTTTGTTGAAAGCATTTTAAATATGATGTCATGCTATTTAATTAGTATATTTTGATTGTTCTGTTTACATCCAAAGTATATTTTCTAATAAGGATATTGTTGAATTTCAACTTCTGACTGGTTATGTAATTGGGCTGGATACATCACTTCTGCCAAATGGGGAATAATACAAGTAAGCATTATGTAATGTAGATTAAGAGCATATCTAATTTTTTTAGAAATAAGAAACGTAACAGCTGATTTATATAATTAATGTAAATTATTTAAGTTATTTAGAAACTTCACCAGCATGCTATTATCAAAGAACATTCTGAGACCGGATAGAAATTTTTTGAGACAGAGGCATGGAGGCATCTTGTTTATGAAGATGTCTTCTCAGTTCCTTTTAATATCAAATGAGCATTGTTTCCTCCTAAAGTTTATACATTATTTTATTCTGCTGATTATTATAGTTTTTCACTGTTACTTTTGGTAAATTTACAGATTTTATTTTCTTGTTAATTGCCCTGAAATTGTGGCTGAAGGACAGTGTATAACTGTTTTATATAAATGAAAAACTGAGATGATTAAATCATGGTGTATGTAGAAGTCCATCTTCAATTTGGCTCATGCTGATGGTTTGAATATAGCCAGCATTGAGAACCATATTTCCGCTAATTTTTACCAGCCTATTTTACCATGCTACTTTTTCTTTTTTCTTTTTGTTTGGAATAAAGGAAGTTTTACAATATTGAAAATTGCAAAGAAATAAAATTTATAGTCTTTCTACAAAAATAAAACAAACAAAAATTTGTAATCTGCAAATCAGTATCTAGAACATAATTTCTCCAAATATATCAGAATATACAATATTCTACTTAGGTACTCATACAAATGAAAAGGAAACTGTCATAATTAAAAAAAAAAACAGATGCAGTTCATTGATAAAAAAAAAGTTCCAATTACATTGATGAAATATTTCTTATCATTATATGGGGAAAAAAGTATTCCTGTAAATTGCTCTATTCCAAAATGTACATTAGTTTCAATCAATATGCTTCCAAACAATCTTGCTTAGTACAAACCATGAATAATCTTGAAATGAGAAAAAGTGAATCAAAAGAAACTTAAAACCTTGATAAAGATTTATATGTTGTAACCTAAGGAAGGCCTTTTCAATTTGATGTTCTCCAAATAGACTCCAACCCACATAAACACATTCGAGTAGATGCAATGCAAAATAGAAGGGGGAAGGCTGAGCAATGAATGAAGATGATTCTAGCTAGATTATGTATTCATTCCTATTTTTCACTACTGTTTTTTGAAAGAAATTTAGAATAGAAACTAACCTTTTTAAGGCACATAACAACCTTTTGTTACATGCCTACGCATACCATATTTACTCAAGCAGTATTATTACAATTGTACTTACTTTCTTTTACATTTAGGATATAATGGTATGTCAGCAAGGAGAGGACTCATTTCAAAATGCCTAAGCATGGATCACATTTCATCTGGAACCCCATCAAACAGTTGCATCTAAGCCATTCAAATAATAAAAACACAATATGAATAGTTTTATTTTTTACCCTTCTAAAAACATAGGTTTTAGGGAAGTGACCATTCTTAAACACTGTAACATTTGCTATAATAGCAAGGAAGAATCAACATTTTGACTTCTATTTTTATGTGCCAGATTTCTCTTTATATTTGTTTTGCTAGAAAAACAGGCAACAGCCTATTTCATGGACAATAAATTTAAGATCATAATGAGGAGATGGTATTACCTCAGTTAACTGTGCCCAGATTGGAAGGTCACGTCTCTGACACAGATCTAGTAGGGTCTTTAATGAATTAGAGTTGTATTTTTATGGTCCAGAATAGCTTTGCATAGAAAACAGACTGACTTGAAAGAAGGAAGCAGAACCATTTTGCAATAAACAAACAAACAAACAAAAAGAACTATGAAGATGTTTCAATAAACCTTGGTTGATTGTATGTGAGTTCCTTTTAGAAATATTTCAGCACATTGCTTTTTACATGAACCGATAGCCAAACAGTGTATTACCACTGTATCTCAACAGTTAAATTACTTAGGGAATTGTTTTGACCGATGCATAACGTATTAAAAGGAAAACATATTTCCCCTTAAGAAAGTCCTGTGAAACATTGACAGGCTCCAAAGCTTCGTTACTTTTTCTAGTTTTGTTTCTTTCCTTCCAGTTCAGATGATTCATATAATTTCCATTTTCCATAAGTGAAAAATATCCTACTCCTAATTGAAAAGGGTAATTGCAGGTTTACTATCAGGGTGCAAATGTCTCTGAAAGCTATATAGTCATACAGAGAAAACAAAACAATGTTCACGGTAGTCAAGCAGTCTTTTGGTATTCTCCAGGTTTTCCAACTCACGATTGAGAACTCTGTAATCACTATCAAGATCAGATAACTACCCCTGGCTTGTCAAACATTTAAATAAGGAAATCAGAGAGAATAGTATCTAGCTTTCCAGTTTTAATATGTCAGAAATGGTTTATGTATAAAAGAAAACGTTATGTCATTGTCACTGAAGTCATTATTTATTTATTTATTTATTTAAGTAGCAACATTCTTGAATTGCCCATCTCCCACACAGAACACAAGCCCCTTCACTGAATCACCCTCAGAAACTTCAACCAAACTTAGCTCAGACAAACACTTAGGATTTTCACTTTGCCTATAGACCCATCTATGACCCCTACATAACCCCTATATGGCCCCATGGGAGTCTGACAACAGCCAATAGAATACACGATCTTGCACAGGAACAAGAAGTTCAAGTGCAAAGCCCAATAGAAGGTTTAACACACACCCCCCACAACTCCATTTTGTCAGCTGACCAGAACCATGTGCTTGGTGGTTCAGTTCATCATTAAACCATCTTTCCAATCAGCCTCCATGCTTCCAGTGTCTTTCTCCTGGTTTGGAACTGAATCAGATGGATATTTCTTCCCACATAAGTTTGAGTATATTGCTAAGGCAAAGTTTACCAATTGTAGGAGTTCTGTAAATGAATTATGAAATGGGTGAAATGGGTTGCAGAATCCTATACAAGTTTTCTTATTAAACTCACAAAACCCGGAAAAAGATTTATTTACTTATTATTTATTGAACAAATTTATATAGCTACCCATCTCATAAAGTAACTAAGCAAACTAAAACAATTTAAAAGTACAAAAACCAAAGTAAAACATAATAGATGAAGAGATGTTAAATAGTAGAACACCTCACCTAGTTCTCCAGTCCCTGGGGTTCACAGGCCTGCTGTCTAACTAGGTCTTTGGGGACTTGCAGAAATTCAACAATGATGAGGCCAACCTCACCTCAGGGATGAGAAGATTCGACAGTGTGATCACCTCAGCAGAAAACACCTAGGTCCCACCAAGTGCAGCACCTTAAGGGCCGGAACTTGTAACATGCTTATTTTTTTAGATCTGATAGGCTGGGCAAATGAAATTGGGGAGAGGAATTCCCTCAAATAAATTGATCCCATGAGAGGCTTTAAAGTTCTACACAAACAACTTGAATTGGGGCCGAAAACAAACTTGATAACCAATGCCAATCAAAAGCAGAGGTGTGACATATGTTCTCTCAGAATCATGAATAACTGCTCTAAGAGCAGATGACAGTTGTAGCTAGGAGGGCCTTTGTGAAGCTAAATACTTGATGTATGATTCTTTGAAAAATAAGAGGCACCATTAAAACAAGTTTCACAGTTTGAAAAGGCTATATTTGAGTTATTACATCAAGGCTGCAAACATGAGTAGTAGAGAGATGCAGAAAATTCATTTTTTTGCCATTTAGTGGTTGCCTGGATTGCTGCCTAATGTAGAAGCTCTAGATATACAAAAGTCCTAATTCCATGGTTGTAGCATTATGAAGAAGATCAATCTATAGTGTTGTTCTTACAATCAAAATCTGACTTTTTAAAAGGAGATGCCTTCCAAATAACAAAAAGATTGAGTAAATTTAATCATAAATGCAATACAAAACAATGCAAATGTTCCATCCATTTGTATTTATAATGGAGTCTACTAGAATTCATTCAAACATTATACTTCTTTTTCATTTTTGTTGGTTATATCCAGGATATAAACATTGATTGGAATCAACTAAACAATTCAAATAGATACTGGAGCAGAACAAGAACAAGAAATATGTTTTTCTACTCAGGATTCTTACAGAACTGGATTAAAAATTCTATATGTGGCACAGTATGAGAGTGCAAATTGAAGTTTGAATCTAAGCATCCCAGGCTTAATATATTTATTTGCCACACATTATCTGCTACCACTAGCACCATAGTTTTCTTGGCAAATAGAATTTTTCTCTGAGTAACTGTTACTAGCTGCTACCATTTTTTTAAAAAAATCCCTACAATCCTCTCAAATAAAAATGGCAGTTCATAGTCAACAGCCATAACAAAACATTCTCACCATTGAATGTGGTCTGTAATCTCAATGATGAGCATAAAAACAGTATTAAATTCTGAAATAATTATAAAATTGTTCAATGAATTCAATGAATATCATTACTGAATTCAACAATAAGCTAATTATTAAAGACTTTAAACTTTTTAGAAAAGGGGTGTCAAACTGCCGTCGTCACGGCAGTGTCATGTGACGTATCGTGACTTTTCTCCCCTTCGCTAAACCGGGTGTGGTTGTCGCCAGCATATGACGCATCTGGCCCATGGGCTGCAAGTTTGATGCTCCTGCTTTAGAATATAAGATATCCATTTCCACATATTACCCCAGCTCATATTTCAGTAACCTGGTATTCTCTAGATTATGTTTGATGGCAACTCCTCAAATTTCTTACTAGTATGGACTTCTGACAATTTCAGTCCTAACTCAGCTGGAAAGACACAGGTAGAGACCCACAAAATAGAGCCCACAAATTAATGGAATACAAAACAGCAACGGCTTTTCAGCAGTTACTTAAATGGGACACTCACCTTTATAGTCCAAATATTTAAAGAAATGGGGACAATCCAATGTGTTGGTGTGGGGGGTGAGGAGAGCTGAATAGTTTTTACCAGCATGCTCACCTTGCAAACTTCTATAAATATTTGACTAGCTATGTTTGGAAAAGGAAAGTTAAATTAAATGGATCTTGATCCAATCAGCAGGGCAGTTGTTATGGTCAGAAACAACATTACATATTATACTGAGAAAGCCACAGGAAGTAAACCCATTTTTTTTATCAGTGTGCAGTACCGTAATATGCTTCTGACAACTCATCCTATTAGAAGGCACCTGTTATTGCATGGTAACCTCATTTGTAAAATGCCATCTTCATGTAACCCAGTTCTGATTGTACTTTTCCTACTTGTCCAAGTATAACCTGTCATAATGGAAAGGTAACTTTGAGAGAAATTCACTGAATCCTATTTTCTTTCTAATTGCCATAGAGACCAGTTACAGGACACATTATCGGTAGAATGGTCTGCTCTGAGCAAGTGAATATTTCTATAGCCAAGTTCTCCATATGGTACTAAAATGTCAAATAGTATTTAAGGTGACAGCAAAGTTCCATTCCCCCCCCCAATTCCTTGCTATAATAAATTCTACAGTGCTGTAACCTGCACCACGTGTCCCCCTTTGAAATGAAATGTTCTCTCTGCATTATAATCTATTTTGCTGTCTTAGCTGAGTTGTATTAATGGAGGGGGACCTGTGAACGTATTTATATTACTTAGCATAGAAAAGGCAGCCAAAGATAGCTCACTAAGGTACACAGACGCATAATAACATCTTTCTTGAAAATAACGAATACGTCCATTTTACAAAGCTTGGTTTAACAGCAATTTCTCTGGCTCGAGCCCTTTCCTTTTTGTCTAATTATGGGCCTGGCTTTCAGACAACAAGAAGTGTCTTTAACGTTAGATAAGAACCTAGGCTTTTATCTCAATCAATAGTCTTTAGCCTTTGAACCCTGTGTCAGGGCAGGCCCAAGCTTCACATTTGGTTCTACCTGACCTCTTCCTTCTTAATGCCGCACTGCCATTTAGAGAAGAAAAAACATATCAGGATTCTGGGTGGGTAAGTAGGTGAGCGACCTAGAACATTTGGTGTGTTTGTGTGTCTATGTCTGTGTATGCATGTAAGGAATGTGCTCTACTTTATGACTGCAAAAATGTGCGACTGTAATGATGATGTTAAAATTTTCTTGTTTCCTTTCACTGGGCTTTGTGTATCTCAAAGGAGCCCCATATGGTGCTCTTTGTCCGTGTCATTACCTCGTTACAGCCTCTGTCTGCCAGCCAAAGGTAGAATGCTGCAGCTGTAGACAGCGATACAACTGGAATTGTCTAAGGTCAACAGTGCCGTAATTACTTTAAAATGTCAGCGTACAATAAAATACAACAGTTCATCTGGCAGAAAGCAAATTAGCTTTGACCATAGCGTAATTACCCTTTTCTCAGCACCATTAGAAGAGATCAAATCTCCACATTCAGTGTTTGAGGAAAGGCCATCAGAGTACACTCTACCTGACAAGGATGCACATTTGCCATTTTGAGATGTAATTAATTGTCCCTATAATAGAAATTTTTATATTTGACTCTGGAATTGAAATGTGTAATAACCTGGCTTCCCTGCATTAACCATTTCAGTGCTGCTGAGGAATGGCTAGCAACGTAAAACAATGTCTTAGCAGTATGGTATTTAAAAATTGTGACACGCTTAGAAGGTAATTAGGATTAATAGAATAGATTTTGTGTGTGTGTGTGTATGCTCGCGTGTGCATATTAAAGGGAAAAACCCTTTAAAATTAATTCATTTAAAGAGACTGAGCTGGATTCTGATTTCATTTACATCAATGGAAATGTGCTGTGGAAAGATGCATTAACTGAAAGTCTGAAGCTCTCATACACCAGATGCTGGAAAAATAAAAAATAGCTGACCACAATATCAAAAGCTTGACGTGTTCTATTGCTTCCATATTTCTGGGCTTCATAGGAATTCTCCACTGCAGCAGCATTATCCACTCTATAATGATGCCAATCATTATTCTTGTTATGGATTATTGTTCCAGTGATGTTGGGATAGTTGCTAAAACACAGTTCCCATATCTCTATGCTCTGTACCCTAAAGTGTCTTAACCTTCTGCATGCACACGAGGGAAGGAGCCTGATAACATACGTTTAATTCTTATGAGAAGAGAAACCAATTTCAATCCTCAAAATACAGATTGTGTTGTGATATAAATTTAGTGTCGGTTTTATCAATAGATGAGGAAAGCTGGGTTGCTGAGAAATAGTCGGAATTCCCTAGATGGGTACAGAAGAGGAACTATAGGCAGAAGTATCTGAAAGAGAAGAACAGAATGATTCAAAACAGCATCATGCCAACCAAACACAAGCTCTATCACTTATACATGTATTTTATTGCATGATATCATCTGTACATATGAAAGGGGCAGAGTTTAAGTTTACATTTGGCAGGATATAGAATAATCCCTTTCCCCACTTTGCTATTTATATAGGTCTCTGAACCATATATTCCTAAAGTTGTCTTGTTAATCTGATCCTCTCTGCTGGCATATCTACAGTGTGTTCTAGTGGTTAAGATGCTGGACTAGAGCCATGGCAACTTAAATTCAAGTCCAGTCTTAGCCACGGAAGCTCACCTAGTAACTTTGGACCAATGACTCTTGTTCAGTGTAATCTATCTCACATAATTGTTATGGGAGGACTTAAAAAGAGCATCCTATTGAGAACCTTGAGCTCCTGGAGTAGAGATAAGAGGACTTTCTAACAAATACATAAATAAACTTTGAGAGGGTGGTGGTAGTGGTATTATTATTATTATTATTATTATTATTATTATTATTATTATTATTATTATTATTATTATTATGCATTCAAATTAAATTTGCTCCTCAAGGAATCCCACTTTGTCACATTTTTTTCATTATTTGTAAAGGTGCATATTATTTGTATTAGAAAATAAATGCTTGGAAAACAAATATTATTCTGATCAATTAAAAAATCTGGTCAACAGGCAAGAGTAGTTTTCATTTGTGTATAAGAAATCACGCACATCTCTAAATTGATTTGACACTTTCCCTTGGGTTTAAGAATATAAATGGTCCACATTGCAGCAAAAATGCTATAGTATTGCTAATATTCGTCCTCTCTCAGTTTGATCGTGGTTTAGATAGGTGGCTTTAAAGAATCCCATTTAAATTTTATTGCACTTTCTATAAAACTATAAATAATTTGTAATGTTCTTAACATATTGTGGATGCCTATTAAAAATGGAAAGTCAACCTTCCCGGCCAAATGTCTAAGCTTTAAAGGAGGTCTAATCAAATGGAGGCAAGCTTGGTATATGCATATACAGTCAATCACAGGCATTCCAGATTAATAATTCAACCAAACACTTATGTGATCCCTGTTTCAGAATTTATAGCAGAGATCATAATGTAATGCCTAGAATCTATAACACTCTCACACATACAACCCAGATTATGGATCCCATTTCATGGACAATAAACAAATCATCTTTACAATATCTTCCAAAATGGATAGTTATGTAACTTTATCAAAGAGTTGACTACTCAACCCAATATAGTACAACCAATACAAGCTGTGAAGATAACACTGCCATCCATTAAAAAACATCTCAGAAACCATCAACAAACCATTGCAACCTCTTGGCATCACTATAACACACAACTAAAGCCCTCCAACACTTCCTAAGTAAACTAAAGGACAAAAAAGAAAGAAAAAAATCATACAGTTTAAGGACTGTAATAGCTACTATGTAGACAAACAGGCAGAAGACTAGCAGAGGACATCCGTGAACACCAAATAGATGTGAGAAGACATGATGACGACTCCTTAATTTCACAAACATGTACAAATGTAACCATAGTTTCATCTGGGAAACTGTGAGCATACTAGAGCAAGCCAAAAATGCTAGAGAATTCCAGCCCTCAGAAAAGTCAGCCATCAGCAGGCACATGGCAAACTAAAAACAAAAAGACAAAAATATAAGCAGCAATCAACATCTAGATGAACAGAGATAAATACCAAAGTTAACACAGGACCAACAATGAAGTCGAAAACAATATCCTAATCAAGGACCCACTAACTCAGATGAACAACCTAATAGTAAACAACAGCCTTGTTAAGGAACCACTGAGAACACTCCCACTGACAATAATAGGGCAAACCACTAGTATATAAAATAAACACAAACCCCACACCCATCTAGCACTGATGATGTTGCCTTGTTTGGTAATCACAAAAACAAGCAAATCAACAAAACCCCAACTTATCACAGTGAGACTACTTAATGGAAAAGTTGCAACAAGGTTAGCTGGTGGATATTGTTGGGTTTATACACATATAACAAAGACAAATAAATTAAAACTTATAAAAGGAATAAATGAAACAATTTCCATCCATATACCTTTTGCATATTCTCACTTGTAGGTCTTTCTGTCCATTGCTACATTAATTTGTAATTCCTGAAATTAATGTTTCATCTCACATTTAAATACATTATTTTCCCTCTGGACTACATTACTCAAGAGAGAAACTGATCAGACCAGTTTGCATTGGAATTTGTAAATCATGAAGTCCTCAAACATCCTTATTAAATGAGTGTTTAAATCATTCCACTTCAAATAAATTTCTAAACAAAACTATGCTCAGAGGAACAAACTAACACATTTCATGTTTGGGTACATGAAAGACATGAAGACATTTACATTTTGTCTGCGGAATAGATATGGGGGCAACAACATTTGATTAAATATAGCTTTCCACTTCACTGAGTTTAGAGGTCAATTGTACTTATGCTCTCATCATCACATACATTGGAGATAAAAGTTCATAAAAACAGAGAACAATCAAAATGGAATGCAGAAAAAAAGCAAAAAATATAAAGTCAGATTATCAAACATAAGTCATTTGAATAGAGTCAGTATTCGATAGACAGAATATTAATATTTATATGAAAACAGAATTTTCATACAATATAACACATTACAATGAAAGTAAATACACCTTTATTAAATTTGGTTTAGTCATGCATATATACCTTTCTAAATATGGTGCCCTTCAAAATATTAGATTGCTGCAACCATTTTTTCCAGCTAGTATTAAACAATATATACACAATATGTATAAATTTACATATGTTTATTTCCACAAAGAAAAGTAAATGATATAGTGGCATTCTGAAAGCTTGATCTCTGCACCTAGCATTTGATGTTTGCTTAAATTGCAAAAGATAGATGATAAAAAGGTAGGTAGATAGGTAGATAGATGATAGATAGATAGATAGATAGATAGATAGATAGATAGATAGATAGATAGATAGATATGGATGGATATAGACAGATATAGGTATAGATGTAGATATAGATAGATGTAGATGTAGATGTAGATAGAGATGATAGAGATAGAAGGAGATAGAGATAGATAGATAGATAGATAGATAGATGATAGATAGATAGATAGATAGATAGATAGATAGATAGATAGATAGATAGATAGATATGGATAGATATAGATATAGATGTAGATATAGATAGATGTAGATGTAGATAGAGATGATAGAGATAGAAGGAGATAAAGATAGATAATAGATAGATAGATAGATAGATAGATAGATAGATAGATAGATAGATCAGATAACACCCTTGAGTAAAAGGTTGCTTGCCCCAGAAATCAAATGTAACCTTTCAGCTAAACATTGAAACACCTCAGAAAGTTTGCAGTTTGATAGTTTTTAAAAACCACCCTGGACGGGATATGCCAAATGGACCTGATTCATTTGTCAAAAGGAGAAACTTCTTTTGTTATATTATCATATTATCATATTAAATTTGGCATTATACCTCAAAAATGTTTCCTTTTTGGACAAATCTTCTGGAAACTTTCTGTAATGTATTTGAATTTTAGGAGGGAAATTTGGGCGGGAAAATGCTGTTGCTGTTGCTGATTGGCTGATGCCTCAGCCAAAATACTATTTAAAGAGGGGTTTTTGCCTGTTGGCTTTTGCTGGGACCACAATAAACCAAAGAGCTGTTGTCACCTGCCTCTTCATTGCCCGAACTTAACATTGGCGACGAAGGTGGGATATTGAAGACAGTGAGACTAGGAAAAGAGCTGAAGGAGCAACATAATTTCAAACCCAGCCAGTATCAAGAGCGGATACATAGCGATGTCTAGCTATACGCCGCCAGCGCCATTCGACCCAGCCAAGGAGAAATGGGGGTTGTACATGGCTCGTTTCGAGTGTTTCCTCGAAGCTAATGAACTGCAAGGAGTATCGGATAATCAGAAGCGCGCTTACTTCCTGAGCCACTGGGGCCAGAAGTCTTCGATACCGCCGAGTCGCTGTCAGAACCAACGCTGGTACAGTCGGTGCCATAGCAAACGCTACAGACGACGCTACAAGCACACTACGCGCCAGTGCCATCGAAGTTTGTACAACGGTTCGAGTTGAGGCAAAGAGTTCAGCGAGAGGGCGAATCGATAAGCGTGTACATGGTCGCATTAAGGAAAGCCGCAAACCACTGTGAGTATAGAGACTTGGAGGACTCTTTATTAGAACAATTCATTTGTGGGGTCAGGGACATCCGACTACAGAGGCGGCTGCTGTCGAAAAGCAACCTAACCCTGGCCATAGCCCTGGATGAGGCCAGGGCACACGAGATGTCCACCAAAGCAGCGGAAACCTTACAAAAGCCGAACACGCCGAATGCCACGGCGAAAGCAACGCCAGTCCACAGCGAAGAAATCCAGGCCGAATCGGACGGTGAGGAAGAGGTTTTGCGCTGACTATAAGGCAACGCTTAACAAAGCATTGCAAAAGAGTGCTTATCCCGTTCCCGTAGTGCAACATTTGTTGCACTCATTAGGGCAGGGACAGGTCTTTGCCAGACTCGATCTGGCTCAAGTCTACCAACAATTACCGGTTGACAACGGAACAGCCGAAGCGCAGACGATTGTCACACATCGGGGTGCTTTTAAATGCACTCGACTTCAGTTCGGAGTTAGTGTAGCCCCTGGGTTATTCCAAAACCTAATGGAACGACTCCTACAGGGTCTACCGGACGTAGTTCCATATTTCGACGATGTACTGGTATCAGCAGAAAACTTGGAAGAATTAAGGGTCAAATTACGGAAGGTTTTGGGCATTTTCAGGTCTGCGGGGCTTAAGGTTAAACTCAACAAATGCCAGATAGGAGTTGAATCTGTAGAATTCTTGGGTTACCGGATAGATAAGGAAGGCATCCACCCAACTGAGACCAAAGTGCGAGCCATTAGAAAGGCTCCAACCCCAAAAAACAAAACAGAATTACAAGCATTTTTAGGGCTTGTAAACTTCTATGCGGTATTTTTAAAAAATAAGGCAACGGTAGCCGAACCGCTGCATAAACTGCTAGCAAAAAAAGCTGTTTGGACTTGGGGCAGGGTTGAGGCTAAGGCATTTGAAGGAGTTAAGAATCTCTTGTCCAGCGATAGCCTTCTAATTCAGTACAATAGGACGTTGCCAGTAGTACTAGTTTGTGATGCATCACACTACGAGGTAGGGGCTGTCCTCAGCCACAGGTTACCGAACGGTTCAGAAGCCCCTATCGCATATTTTTCCCGCATGATGTCCGCAGCGGAAAGGAACTATAGCCAACTGGACCGGGAAGCCCTGGCTATAGTTTCTGGGGTTAAAAAATTCCACAAGTACCTGTTTGGGTGGCAATTTGAAATATTATTATTATTATTATTATTATTATTATTATTTATTTGATTTTTATACCGCCCTTCTCCCGAAGGACTCAGGGCGGTGTACAGGCAGCAGTAAAAAATAACAATACAATGTACAATTTAAAATAGAAATTAAGAAACTTATTATAATTAGCCTAGCATTTTAAAAATTTATAAAACTAAACCCCATTTAAAATAAATAACAAATTTAAAATCAATTAAATTTAAAATTTATAAAAATTAAAAAATTTAAGCCAGCCCCGCGCGAATGAAAAGGTGTGTCTTCAGTTCGCGGCGGAAGGTCCGAAGGTCGGGTATTTGGCGTAAACCCGGGGAAAGCTCGTTCCAGTGTGTGGGAGCCCCCACAGAGAAGGACCTTCCCCTGGGGGCCGCCAGCTGACATTGCTTGGCGGACGGCACCCTGAGAAGTCCCTCTCTGTGAGAACGTACTGGTCGGTGGGAGGCATACGGTAATAGCAGGCGGTCCCGTAAGTACCCGGGCCCTAAGCCATGGAGCGCTTTAAAGGTCGTAACCAAAACCTTAAAGTGCACTCGGGAGGCCACAGGTAGCCAGTGCAGCCTGCGCAGGAGCGGTGTTACGTGGGAGCTACGCGAGGCTCCCTCTATCACACGCGCGGCTGCATTCTGGACTAACTGAAGCCTCCAAGTGCACTTCAAGGGGAGCCCCATGTAGAGAGCATTACAATAATCCAAGCGGGAGGTAACGCATGAGTGACTGTGCACAAGGCATCCCGATCAAGGAAGGGGCGCAACTGCCGAACCAGGCGAACCTGGTGGAAGGCCATCCTGGCGACGGCCGTCAAATGATCTTCAAACAACAGCCGTTCATCCAGGAGGACACCTAAGTTGCACACCCTATCCTTTGGGGCCAATAACTCGCCTCCAACAGTCAGCTGCGGCTGCAGCTGACTGAATCGGGATGCCGGCATCCACAGCCACTCCGTCTTGGAGGGATTGAGCTTGAGCCTGTTTCTCCCCATCCAGACCCGTCACAGACCACAGACCTTTATTGGGACTCTTGGCGGGGGACCGTCCAACACCGGTTGCATTATCTTTTTTTTTTTAGTAAAAAAGTTTTATTTCCATTTTCCAACAACCTATTAAATATACAGTCTCTTATTCAACATTAGTAATTAACTTTCATTTGTTACTTATTCGGACCTGCCCAGCTACCACTTCCTTCCTTATCAAACCTTTCCTCCTCCCTTCTCTACTTTCTTCTACTTTCTTCATCCTTCCTCTCCTTCGCTTTTCTACATCCTCTCCTCCTTCCCTACTCTTCTCTTCCACCTTTTCTAACCCTCTCTTTCCCTTTCTTCTTCCTCTCCTTTCCCTTTCTATCTCTCTCTTCCTACCTACTTTCTTCCTTCACTCTTTCCTCTCCTTTCCATTCCTTCTGAAATGGCAGCTACAGCCCGATTTCATTTCAAATTATTTCTATTTCTTAATTACATATCTTCAATCATTCCTTTACATTGATCCTTCATCTCCCTCTCCCGCCTCCTTCCCCTCCCACCCCCGAGACTTCCCAGAACAAAGTACAGGGTATAAGATTAACAATCATAAATTAAAATACAACATAAGTCATAATCCATAGTCACTCCTCTCTCTAAGACCTTAACTCCCCTTCCAGAAACAAAAAAGTACATTCTTCTTCCAGTCCATTATAGAAGTCTCAACACCTATTGCATTATCACCCAGGCTGATCCGTTGGACTATTTTCCTGGCAGCATATCCGTACAAACTGTCTCACCGACCGGGCAAGGACTTGGGACATGCGGACGCTTTAAGTAGATGTCCATTGCCAGAGACTATTGAAGACCCGACCCCAGGGACGCCCGTCTTGTTAATTGACTTTTTGGACTCTGGCCCAGTCACATCTACGGAAGTGACTAGGGCATCTTACAAAGACATTGTCGTAAGAACTGTGATTGGTTCGGTGCAGAGGGGATGGCCCGCTGCACCGGGGGATTGTTTCAAAGAGTTTACAAAAAAGCGTTCGGAACTGTTGGTACAAGGGGGTTGTCTGTTATGGGGGGATAGAGTTGTTATTCCGGACAAATTACGAGGGCATGTATTGGAACTATTGCATGTGGGCCACCCGGGGATTGTGAGGATGAAAAGCCTAGCGAGAAGTTACGTGTGGTGGCCACAAATAGATAAAGACATTAACGACCGGGTAGGGAAATGCCAAGCATGTCAAGAATCAAGGCCACTACCCCCAACAGCCCCCATAAGGGATTGGGAGAAACCCCAGGGTCCTTGGTCCAGGATCCACATAGATTTTGCCAGGCCATTCCATGGGCAAACCTCTTAATTATGGTAGATGCCTATTCGAAATGGTTAGAAATTTTACTCATGAAAACCACAACAGCGGAAGCTGTAATCACAGTTTTGAGGCATCTATTTGTGACACACGGGTTGCCCGACACTCTAGTGTCTGATAACGGCCCACAGTTCACAGCCACCCAGTTTGAGGGGTACTTGGCAGAAGAGGGCATCCGACATGTCCTCTCGGCACCTTTCCACCCGGCGACGAACGGACTTGCAGAACGTTTCGTACGCAGTGCCAAGGAAGCACTATCTAGAATTAGCCCAGGAGATTGGCAATCCAAAATTGATACCTTCCTGGCAGTCCAACATAGAACCCCCTGTGTGACCACCGGCCGCAGCCCAGTGGAGTTATTAATGGGTAATAGACTCCGGTGCCCCCTAGATCAGTTAAACCCAACATACTCCCCTGATGGGTACCAAAGCATAAAGGGAAGAACCAGAACAATGACAATAGGTGACCTGGTATGGGCACATAACTATAGTGAGGGCCCAGCGTGGCTAAAGGGAACAATTGTAGGAGTGACGGGCCCAAAGTCATACATAGTGGACATGGGGGACGGCCGAGTGTGGAGACGCCACATAGATCAATTACGAAAAAGAATACAAAACAATCCAGAAACCAAACAGCCAGACCCTAACTACACAATATTTGAACCAACAGTTAACTCAACCCCGAGGCGATCAGAGGACTTAGCTGAGTCTGAAGAAGTCCAGCAACGCCCACCGGCTCCTCCGGAGGACAGCAGGGATGACTCTGCCAATAATCCAGGGCCGGATGGCTCAGAGGAGGAGCTGGGAGGAACAAACAGTCCCTCCGACCAGCTCGACTCACTCCCAGGGAATGAATTGCGCAGGTCAGAAAGAGTTAGGAGACGCCCTGTCTACCTGCGTGACTACGTGGAAAAATAACATGCAAATGTTATGCAAAAACTATGTAAATATGGTAAAAAGTGTTCTGGGAGGGGAGGAGTGTAATGTATTTGAATTTTAGGAGGGAAATTTGGGCGGGAAAATGCACGTTGCTGATTGGCTGATGCCTCAGCCAAAATACTATTTAAAGAGGGGTTTTTGCCTGTTGGCTTTTGCTGGGACCACAATAAACCAAAGAGCTGTTGTCACTTGTATCGTCTACTGCCTCTTCATTGCCCGAACTTAACACTTTCTTCAAAATGTGAAGAAGATATCTGTAACAAGGGCAATGTGTATATGTTAAAATTTGCAAGATAGTTGTCATGATGTCATTCTGCCTTCACCCCTTTCGTATATACGTAACATAGCCTTTAAAATTGTCTTTATCCACCTAGGAAAATGAGCCTCAAGCTCTCCTGATAGGATTTAAGCTTTATAAAAGCTTTTGATATTTTCTTTGCTTTAAGATCTGTAAAAATAGTAAATGTGAAGATTGGTTATTTGTTCATTGTTGTTATAAGTGTAAACAGTCATTAAACAGCAGTCACTAAATAGATCGATCGATCTATCGATCTATCTATCTATCTATCTATCTATCTATCTATCTATCTATCTATCTATCTATCTATCTATCCATTTATCGGTCTATCCATCTAGCTATAGCTATCTACCATCTAGCTATCATCATCTACCTATCATCTCAAATATTTTAAATAAATAATTAAAATTTTTCCCAGTTTAAAAGAAAAGCAGAGAAGAAATTGTTGGTGGAAAAGAACAAGATGAAGAGTATAAAGCGACTGAAGTGTGTGGCTCACTTGAAGTGAATTGTGTTTCCCAAATGTTCATGTAGCTAAACACCCAGATTTATTTTCTTGGAGTGCTTCTAATATCAACGAATATGGGTATGTGGAGATAGATTTCTGTATAGGAAAAAAAAAAGGAACAGATGATCAGGAACACAGCATATGTGGTTGTAGAGAAATATGGAGTTGGCCTTGAAATATAGCATGAAAGTATCCTATAAATCTAATGTTAACCCAGAAAAGCAGGAAGGAGGAAGAAAGAACCGCAAGATTGCTCTGCCTTGATTCTCTTTGGAATAAGGAGAAATACAATCATAGTTATATAATACAAGTATGCACTGTACTATTTGTTGAATATCTTGGTTTTATATACTGTAAAAGACTGAATAAATTTCATAAGTTGGACCAGGGCATCCACAGGCCAGGAGTGCAGGCTGTCAAAAATTTAAAACAGTGGTTGAAGCAACCTGGTAAAAACTATACTGCTTAAATAAACAAGTGGCTTTAGAATAGAATGATGCAACCTGGCAAGATTTGATTATGCTTAACTGAATATAAATAATGTGTAAACTTTTAGATTCCAAATCTTGCTAATGCTGTTAGTGTTTACAAAATATTATTTTACATATTCCAGATTTTGTAATTATCATAAAGAGTACTATTAATTCAATAGCAGTATTATTCAAAGTTAGAAATGTCCAGGTTTACACTAAGATTCCAAGCTTTGCCAAGGCAAGAATCCCTTTGACATGTATTTCTTATACACATGAAAAAGAAGTGGGATTTTCATCATATGATCATGGCCACTATCTTGGCCCCTCATACAGATGCCCCTGGGTTGCATGAAGTAATCAGAAGGAGGAAAAAATCAATCCCATGTCCAAAAATTTTTCCCCAAGCAATCATTGTTTCTTTAACTTGTTCTTCTTCCAATTTAACCTCTAATAAATATCCATATAATTTTTTGATTACATTTTCATCAGTACCTGTTAAAATTTTATCTAAGTTAGTCAAGTTGTTATAAAATCCTTCTGTCTTGGAATCTTTATCATACCTAGAATGTATTTGCAAATAAGAAAACCAATTCATTTTTATGCCTTTAGTTCTAATTCTTGCATAGATTTAAGTTCATCCTTTTCATTCAATAATTCACTATATCTAACAATTTGTTCCTTTCTAAATGTTATTGAGTATGAAAATGCTCATACTCAATATAACCAGACTGGAATTTTTAAATAATATTGTCTCTTAATCTTCTCCCAATTTAATAACAAGGCCTCTCGTATAAAATGCCTTCTGAAATATCCCTGTGTTTTTGCTTCCTTATACCATAAGAAAGCATGCCATCCCAACAACAAGTCATGCCCTTCTAAAGTCAATATTCTAGTATTTCTTAACATTATCCATTCCTTGATCCACATCAAATTTGTTGCTTGGTAGTATAATTCCCAAATAGGCAAGCCAAAACCTCCTTATGTTCTGGCATCTTGCAACAATTTTAATTTTATCCTCGCTTTTTTGCCCTGCCAGATATATTTCAAAACTATTTTATTCAATTCTTCAAAATAACCTTTCCCCAGCCTAATTCCAATTATCTGGAACAAATATAACATTCTAGGCAATATATTCATCTTAATTGTTGATATTGTTGTCCCTATCAATGATAGTTGTAAGTTCAAATCTTTGTCAAATCCCTCACTATTTGTTGTTTGAGTTTATTATAGTTATTCTCTTTAAGTGTACTACATCTTGCTGTCAAATATATTCCAAAATATTTAATCTTATTTGTGTCCTGCATCTTGGATCGTTCCACCCATTCCTCTTTTTGTTTTATTAACAAAAATAACAAAAATTGTCAAGATCTTCATTTTGTCTTTGTTTATTTTCAATCCTGCAGCTTTTTCATATTCTCCTATCTTATCTATCAGTATAGTTATTGATTCTAATGGATCTTCAAGAATAAAAAACAGGTCATCTGCAAATGCTTGCAATTTATATTCTTCCTTTTGAATTTTCATGCCTTTTATGTCTTTTTCTTCTCTAATATTTCTATTTAACACTTCTAATGATAATACAAATTGTTAAGTTCGGGAAGTAACGAGGCTGGAGACCAGGGTAGTGACAACAGCTCTTTAATATAGGGTGAACCCAGCAACAGGCTGGGGCTAAAACCTCTCCTTTTATACAGTTCTGCTGGAGGCTTCGTCCAATCAGCAACGTGCTGATTCCCCGCTCAAATATTTAAAGGCACAACTGTTAATACATAACACTCCTCCCCTCCCAGAAAACACTTGGTCTTATTTACATATTTATTCACATGTTATTTTTCGACGTAGTCACGCAAATAACCTGGGCGTCTCCTAGTTCTTTCTGACCTGCGCGGTTCAGTTCTGGGTGGTGTTTTGAGCTGGTCGGAGGGGCTGTTTTCTCCTCCCAGCTCTTTCTCTAGGCCATCGGGCTCTGGATTATTGGCCGACTTTTTCTTGGCCATCCGGCCTTGGATTAATTTTGGAATTTTCCTTGCTGTTTCCCTCGGGACCTGATGGCGTCGCTGGAACTCTGGGACCTCAGCTAAGTCTTGCGCCTCCCCCGGGTCATTGTCAGCTGTGGATTCAAAGTGGTATTGGTCATTACCTGTCTCTGTTGGTTTGGTTTGGTCAGTTATTCGTTTCCTTAACTGATCTATGTGGCGCCACACACTCGGTTGTCTGGTAGCTCTACCACGACGATTTTGGCCCTGTTACTTTTGTTACTTGTCCGGCGACCCAACTCGGGCCGTCCCCATAGTTTCGGGCCCACACCCGGTCGCCTATGCTCATTTCCCTTGTTTTTTCTAGCTCCCCCTTGTAACCCTCGGGTGTGTAATGGGGGTTCAAACGGTCAAGTGGGCACCGGAGTTTTCGTCCCATTAGCAATTCGGCTGGGCTTTTTCCCGTGGCTGTGCTTGGGGTTCTGTGCTGGACGGCTAGGAAAAAGTCTATTTTTGTTTGCCAGTCACCTGGCTTGAGCCTGGACAATGCCTCCTTAGCGCTCCGGACGGAACGCTCTGCAAGGCCATTCGACGCAGGGTGGAAAGGTGCAGAGAGGGCATGTCGGATGCCTTCCTCTGCCAGGTACTCTTCAAACTGGGCTGCCGTGAATTGGGGCCCATTGTCGGACACCAGAGTGTCCGGCAACCCGTGAGTTGCGAATAGGTGGCGCAGGGTTGCGATTACTGCTCGGGCTGTGGTGGACTTCATAAGTATGATCTCTAACCATTTGGAAAATGCGCCCACCACCACTAGGAACGTTTGGCCGTGAAAGGGGCCAGCAAAGTCAATGTGGATTCTTGACCAAGGCCCTTGGGGCTTTTCCCATTCTCTGACTGGGGCTGTTGGAGGTAGCGGTCTGGACTCTTGGCAAGCTTGGCATTTCCCTACCCTCTCAGCAATCTCTGCGTCCATGAGTGGCCACCATACATAGCTTCTAGCTAACCCTTCATCCTTACGATGCCTGGGTGACCTCGTGGAGGAGGTCCAATACCTTGCCCTTAACTTAACAGGAATTATCACACGATCACCCCATAACAGGCACCCCTTGAGCCGAGAGCTCATCACGTTTCTTAACAAATTCTTTGAACCGTTGCATGCGCAGCGGCCACCCTCTGTACCCAACCGAGTACAGTCCTTAACACAATGTCGGTATGATGCCGAGCCACTTCCTTTGATGTGACTGGGCCAGAGTCCAACGAGTCAATAAGGAGGATGGGTGTCCCGGAGTGGGGTCTTGGTCGCCCCTGGCAGTGGGCATCGGCTCAATGCGTCTGCATGCCCCACTTCTTTCCCGGTCGATGCTGCAGCTTGTATGAGTAAGCGGCTAAAATATAGTCCATCGAGTCAAGCGTGGCGAAAGTGCCACAGGCGTTGGCGGTCGCCAGCCAGTAATCCCAGTAACGGTCTGTGGTCAGTCACGATTTCAAAATTCCCCAAAGACATACTCATGGAATTTTTGACCCTGATACAATGGCTAATGCTTCTTTGTCTAATTGGCTGTAGTTCCTCTCTGGGGAGGACATCGTTCTAGAGTAGAACGCTATAGGGCTTCTGTGCCGTTTGAAGTCTATGGCTGAGTACAGCCCCACCCCATAAGGGGACGATCGCAAACCAGCACTAGGGGTAGTGAGTCGTGATATTGGATGAGCAGGCTATCACTTGAGAGCAGGTTCTTTACTGCTTCAAAAGCCCTATTTTCTGACTTTCCCAAGACCAAACAGTATTTTTCCCTAAGAGCCTATGCAGCGGTTCCATAGCAGTTGCTTTGTTCTTTAAAAAGACCGCGTAAAAATTAACCAATCCCAGGAATGCCTGCAGCTCTGCTTTGTTTTTGGGCGCTGGAGCCTTCCTAATTGCCTTAACTTTGCTCTCAGTAGGGTGAATTCCTTTCTTGTCTATCCGGTAGCCCAAGAAATCGACCGATTCGACCCCTATCTGACATTTATTTGTCTTGACTTTTAATCCGGCTGTCCGGAAAATGCTCAAGACCTTTCTTAACCGCTCCCCCAATTCCTCCATGTTTTCCCCTGAAATTAGGACATCATCGAAGTAGGGAACTACCCCTGGGAGCCCTTGCAGTAGTCGTTCCATCAGGTTTTGGAACAGCCCTGGTGCCACACTAACCCCAAATTGCAATCGGGTGCACTTGAATGCCCCCTGTGCGTACAATCGTTTGGGCTTCGCTGTGCGGGCGTCTACTGGCAGTTGTTGGTAGGCTTGGGCCAAGTCTAACTTTGCAAAGACTTGCCCTTGCCCCAAGGAGTGCAATAAATGTTGCACCACGGAACCGGTGCGCTTTTCTGTAAGGCTTTGTTAAGCGTCGCCTTGTAGTCAGCGCAAATTCTAATTGACCCGTCCGATTTGATGGGGTGACGATTGGCGTCTCCCACTTTGCGTGATCGACTGGCACCAAAATCCCTGATTTATGAGCTTGTCCAGCTCCTTATCAATTTTTGGTTTTAGGGCAAAGGACTCTCCTCGCCTTAAGCCTAATGGGGCTACCTGGGGTCTAAGTTGAAGGAAATAGGGGTCCCTTGTACTTGCCCAGGCAGTCCTTGAAGACATCTTGAACTCGTTAAAGAGAATGTCTTTCAAATTGCAGTCACTTCTGTAGATGCCAGTCACTCCCATGCCCAGGGCACGAAACCAGTCTAGTCCCAACAGACTGGGCAGAGTTCCTTCGACGATCGTGATGGGCAGGGTCTTTTATGAGGGCCGACTCGACTCGGACGGAGGTGGTCCCTCGAACAGGGATGCGATTCCCTGGTAGTCGTGCACTCGTAGCCGCTGTGCTTGCAGATGGCGCCATGACGGACGGCAGCGACTTCACCAGGGTGTCCCAGGACATGATGGTGATCGCTGATCCCGTGTCCACTTCAAGCCTGCACCGTACTCCCTCGATCTTGGGCTTTGTGAAAATCTTCTTTCCACTTTGGTTGAGGCGCGCCTATAATGACAGTCGTTTGGTTAGACTGCGCTTTCTTGTTTGAACCAATCGCGGGCCGCCTTTCCGGTTCCGCTTTGATTGGCCGATTTGAATTTTCGGCGGAAGGTTGGGCGCTCTGCAAACCTGAGCTAAGTGTCCTTTCTTCCCACACCGCCGCATGTTGCGTCTTTAAACCTGCAGCGTTGGCGCTGATGCTGCCCTCCGCAGCTTCCGTGACTCGCCACGGTCCTCAGTGTCGCGTTTCTCGGTCCGGCAGACCCTTCTCATCCTCGCCTCACCTTCGGATTCGGACTGAATCTCCTCCTGGTGTACTGGCGTTGCCTTGCGCTTCGCCTTGGATTGAAGAGGCTTTTGCAGAGTCTCTGCTGCTTTAGTAGACATTTCGTGTGCTCTGGCCTCGCCCAGAGCGGTGGCTAGTGTCAGGTTGCTCTGGCTAGCAGTCGCCGCCGTAGGCGGATGTCCTTGACCCCTCGGATGAGTTGCTCGAGTAGCACTTCGCCTAAGTCTCGGTATCCGCAGTCCTTGGACGCCTTCTTAAAGCGCCATGTAGTCACCGATGGACTCGCCCTCCATCTGTCTACGTTCTCCGAATTCAAACCGCTGCACGTATTTGGACGGCGTCGGTGCGAAATGGTTCTTCAGCAAAGTCTGCAGAGTCGGCCACGATACCGAATGTATCGGCGTTGGCTCTGCCAGGGCTTCCGCAATCTCGATTACCTCCGGCCCGCAAAGGCTTAAGAAGTAAGCCCGCTTGCGGTTATCAGGATCCTGTAGTTCGTTGGCTTTAGAAAGCTTTCAAACGGGTCATATATGTTCCCCATTTCTCCTTGCCCGGGTTGTACGGTGCGGGTGGCGTGTTTGCCATTTCCGCGTTTCTGCCCTGAGTTTGCTGGGTTCGGAACTAGCGTGCTTCAGCTCGGTTCTGGTTCTCCTTTAGCCTCGAAATCCCATCCTCGTCGCCAATGTTAAGTTCGGGAAGTAACGAGGCTGGAGACCAGGGTAGTGACAACAGCTCTTTAATATAGGGTGAACCCAGCAACAGGCTGGGGCTAAAACCTCTCCTTTTATACAGTTCTGCTGGAGGCTTCGTCCAATCAGCAACGTGCTGATTTCCCGCTCAAATATTTAAAGGCACAACTGTTAATACATAACACAAATAACAGGGGTAACAGTGGACAACCTGTCTTGTTCCTTTTTTTATTTCAATAAGCTCTGTCAATTCTCCATTTATCATTACATTTGCTGTTTGTTTATAGTATATGGCTTCTATGGCCTGGATAAACTTTCTACCAAAGGCCATCTGTTCCGACTGTAGAAGCATAAAACACCAATTCACATTATCAAAAGCTTTCTGTGCATCAAGACATATCAAAGCCATTTCTTTTTCAGGATGTGCCTCATAGTATTCCAAGGTATCCAGAATTATTCTCATATTATTTAGAGAAATGGCAAAAATTGTGGTTACAAAATTATAAAATGACAATGGCAGCTGCATATAAAGAGAATTTGTATAAGATGTTTTACAGATGGCATCTACCCCCAACGAGAATAGCCAGAATGTTCAAGAACAAATCCGAAAAATGTTGGAAATGTCATCAGATACCAGGTTCATATTACCATATGTGGTGGACGTGTGTAGAAGCTAAAAGATACTGGACTAAAATCCACACGTGATTGGAAAAAAATGATTAAAAAACACACAGATTTCAAACCAGAGGTTTTTTTATTGGGGAACATACCTGAAATTTACAATAGAGAAATGAGATATTAGATTGTGAATGTTAGTGGCTAGAATTGTGTTTGCTAAAAACTGGAAAAATGAGAAAATACCAACGCAAGATGAAGTTATTAAGAAAACAATAACTGTGCTGAAATGAGCAAATTGACATTTGAAATTAGGGAATAGGAAGATAAACAATATTATAAGATATGGGACTTATTTTATCAATGGTTAGATAAAAAATATGTAAATGAAGTTTGAGAGAGGTTTTTATAATGTAAGAATTGTTGAAATATATAAAATATAATGTAATATCATAGGTTTGATTCAAGATGGTGAAATAAACGATGTAATACAATTAACTTAAAATTTAGAACATTTTGTATGAAGAGAGGAAAGAAATACTTATAGTTAAACAAATGATTAATGGACCAAACATTTGGACATATATTAGATTGGTAAAATGTAAAATTAGATAAATTAAAAGACACGAATTTGGTGAAACTGCACAAAAGATTTGTAATCAACCAACCGACACACTGTTTGTATTTGTATTGAAGATGTTTTTATGTATGTTTGTCCAAAAAATATTAAAAAATTGCAAAAAAAAGGAGGAAAAAATAAAAACTAGATTTTTCCCTTGGCAAATTTTGGAAAGCTAGTGTAGACCTAGACATTCCTAACTTTGAATAGTACAGGTAATCCTCAACTTACAACAATTT